>NW_026511589.1:0-68076 GCF_027579735.1 Bombina bombina
ATATTGTGTCCCTGTACGTAGTATCAGTGCAGGCCGTACGTATATTGTGTCCCTGTACGTAGTATCAGTGCAGGCCGTAGGTATATTGTGTCCCTGTACGTAGTATCACTGCAGGCCATACGTTTATTGTGTCCCTGTACGTAGTATCAGTGGAGGCCGTACGTATATTGTGTCACTGTACGTAGTATCACTGCAGGCCATAGGTTTATTGTGTCCCTGTACGTAGTATCAGTGGAGGCCATACGTATATTGTGTCACTGTATGTAGTATCAGCGCAGGCCTTACGTATGTTGTGTCCCTTTACATAGTATCAGTGCAGGCCATACGTATATTGTGTCCCTGTACGTAGTATCAGTGCAGGCCGTACGTATAGTGTGTCCCTGTACATAGTATCAGTGCAGGCCGTACGTATATTGTGTCCTTGTACGTAGTATCAGTGCAGGCCGTACGTATATTGTGTCCCTGTACGTAGTATCAGTGCAGGCCATATGTATATTGTGTCTCTGTACGTAGTATCAGTGCAGGCCGTACGTATATTGTGTCCCTGTACGTAGTATCAGTGCAGGCTGCACGTATATTGTGTCCCTGTACGTAGTATCAGTGCAGGCCATACGTATATTGTGTCCCTGTATGTAATATCAGTGCAGGCCATATGTATATTGTGTCTCTGTACGTAGTATCAGTGCAGGCCGTACGTATATTGTGTCCCTGTACGTAGTATCAGTGGAGGCCGTACGTATATTGTGTCCCTTTACGTAGTATCAGTGCAGGCCGTACGTATATTGTGTCCCTGTACGTAGTATCACTGCAGGCCATACGTTTACTGTGTCCCTGTACGTAGTATCAGTGCAGGCCATACGTAAATTGTGTCCCTTTACGTAGTATCAGTGCAGGCCGTACGTATATTGTGTCCCTGTACGTAGTATCACTGCAGGCCATACGTTTACTGTGTCCCTGTACGTAGTATCAGTGCAGGCCATACGTATATTGTGTCCCTTTACGTAGTATCAGTGCAGGCCGTACGTATATTGTGTCCCTGTACGTAGTATCAGTGCAGGCCATACGTATATTGTGTCCCTGTACGTAGTATCAGTGCAGGCCGTGCGTATATTGTGTCCCTGTACGTAGTATCAGTGCAGGCCGTATGTATATTGTGTCCCTGTACGTAGTATCAGTGCAGGCCATGCGTATATTGTGTCCCTGTACGTAGTATCAGTGCAGGCCGTACGTATATTGTGTCCCTTTACGTAGTATCAGCGCAGGCCGTACGTATATTGTGTCCCTGTACATAGTATCAGCACAGGCCGTACGTATATTATTGTGTCCCTGTACGTAGTATCAGCACAGGCCGTACGTATATTATTGTGTCCCTGTACATAGTATCACTGCAGGCCGTAGGTATATTGTGTCCCTGAATGTAGTATCAGTGCAGGCTGTACGTATATTGTGTCCCTGTACGTAGTATCAGTGCAGGCCGTACGTATATTGTGTCCCTGTACGTAGTATCAGTGCAGGTCGTACGTATATTGTGTCCCTGTATGTAATATCAGTGCAGGCCGTACGTATATTGTGTCCCTGTACGTAGTATCAGTGCAGGCCGTACGTATATTGTGTCCCTGTACGTAGTATCAGTGCAGGCCGTAGGTATATTGTGTCCCTGTACGTAGTATCACTGCAGGCCATACGTTTATTGTGTCCCTGTACGTAGTATCAGTGGAGGCCGTACGTATATTGTGTCACTGTACGTAGTATCACTGCAGGCCATAGGTTTATTGTGTCCCTGTACGTAGTATCAGTGGAGGCCATACGTATATTGTGTCACTGTACGTAGTATCAGCGCAGGCCTTACGTATGTTGTGTCCCTTTACATAGTATCAGTGCAGGCCATACGTATATTGTGTCCCTGTATGTAGTATCAGTGCAGGCCGTACGTATAGTGTGTCCCTGTACATAGTATCAGTGCAGGCCGTACGTATATTGTGTCCTTGTACGTAGTATCAGTGCAGGCCGTACGTATATTGTGTCCCTGTACGTAGTATCAGTGCAGGCCATATGTATATTGTGTCTCTGTACGTAGTATCAGTGCAGGCCGTACGTATATTGTGTCCCTGTACGTAGTATCAGTGCAGGCTGCACGTATATTGTGTCCCTGTACGTAGTATCAGTGCAGGCCATACGTATATTGTGTCCCTGTATGTAATATCAGTGCAGGTCATATGTATATTGTGTCTCAGACAGTGGAGGGCAGCATAGCCCAGAACGAACATAAGAATTAAGGCCCTTAGGAGTGAGCTGCTGGAAGTGGCAACAATGTTGCATTTTTGTGGGTGGGTACAGGGCTCACCTTTAAGAAGCCAAGCTACAGGCCCCAAACCCTCTTTCCAGCTTGTCTTCACAGCTTGCAGGATCACAGCATCTTCATTCTCTGGTTAAGCAGTCTGCTGCAGCATGGGCTGTTTTTTCAAAGTCTTCCAGAGCACCTGTGAAGAGTGATGTGTTGGAGGAGTTACTGATCGGAGTCCCACCATCTCCGGTGAGTCGTACCCCGATCTTTCCCCCCTTTTCTCTGTAATTTAATGGGGAAGTCAGGGAGGGATCTGGGTGCCCTATTGGTGTTTGACCTGGCACTCTCCAGTTAATAGATTATTTCCCAGGTAGGCCCATCTTCCCCCTCTCTCCCTCCCGGTCAGTTAGTGGTTGGGCCTGGGGGCCGGGTAACCTCTTCCCCCCCCTTAATCATTTCCACATACCCCTGATGCGCGTCTCTAGGGTGGGTCGTTGGCTGGAGTGAGTGTGAGCATTCATACTTACCTCCGCCATCGGTTACGGTGTCCACGAAGCCCAGGCCTGCAGCGGTCGCGCTCTTGCAGGGCTTGTGGCGGCGGTCCCCCTTTAGCGGTCGCGACTTCCGGCGGTTCTTCCCCTCCTCCTGGTCGTCGGATGGCTTCGGGCGAGTCTTCGGCCATGCGGGCGGCGGCATCCATCATTGACGGCGTCTCTTCCGGTCTCGGCGCTTCCGGTGACGTCACTTCCGGTGACGTCACTTCCAGAACCGCCATTTGAGATCCGGTAGCCAAGCGGGTGGGATCGTCTCCTCCTCCGGGGTCCCAGGTAAGAGAGGAGTGCCTGGGGGGGGGGACGAGGCCCGCTGGGGGGGGGCGCGCAGCGAGGCTCAGTGGCTCTGCGCTCGCTGGCAGATAAATTGCTTGCAATGTCTGGGGAGTATGATGTGGAAAGCATGGGAGAATTTGCAGGCCAGAGGCTGTGGTTTCAGGCGCTGAGAAAGGGCATTTATGAGCAGGCCGCAGGCCTGACTGGGGGTTTCTTTTGTTTATCAACAGATTGTTTAGATAGTCAGCCTTTTCTTTGCAGTCAGTCAGTGGCGCAAGGCCTGACTGTTAGCGGCCAATTGAGGCCTAGCAGGAATTACGCCGTGTTATGTTGCGGTGCATGAGAGGCCCATCACATAGGGCACGCAGGAGTTCACCTGGGGTACCCCCTCCCCTGTGGGATGCATTTGGGGTAACAATTAACGTTTCGGCCAGGAAGGGCCCAGATGTTTTTCTCTTAGTTTCTGCTCAGCATGGAGATAGCACAGAACAGGGCTTCTCTAGTCAGGTGTAGTGGCGAATGCAGTGTCTGCATCACAAGAGAGTGGCATGTCTGAGTGTATGCAACAGTGTGTGGCGCATTGCGCAATGTTCTGGGCGAGGGGGACTAGATTCTACTGTGGCTGGGGGGGTCCTTGTCCTCTCCCCGTGGTACTCCTCTCTTGCATTTCTCATTTCAGGCCAAGGAGGAGCACAGCCGGGAGTAACCTTCAATCTCCTTGGATCCTTTGCCGTGCAGCGCCCCTGGGAGCTGGAGAGCATGGAATCGCAAGAAGTGGTGTATCTCATGGAGCCACAGAATGCTTGGGTGCCGATGCAGTACAGTCCAGGTGTTCGTGGCAAGGAAGAGTACAGCGCCCCTCTTGGAACTGGTGAGACCATTTTATCTTTCGGGCATAGGGGCTTTAGTTCATCTTCGGATGATTTTGGGTCTGAGTGAGTGATAGGTCCCTGGGGTCGGAGGCTAAAGAGCAGAAGGGAATGTATAAAATTGATGACGTGGGTAGTCAAGGTGCGTAAGGCCATGGGTCCTCCCCCTCTCCCCTTGTTTCTCTCGCTAGAACCCTGTGTTCATTGCAGACACCTCCTGCGCAGCGGGGGGTGGCTGTCCCTGGGGCGACAGATGGGCTTACAACGGCCATGTATGGGGACGAGCACAAGCAGCCCTCATTAAGCCTTCTCGAGCATCTGAAGTCCAAATTTGTTAGACGCATTCAAGAGGGTAAATATGGCATAGGTTTGAACTTCCGGCCAAGGTCTATCACCGGGAAGAAATGGCGGTGTTACATCGCTAAACTTCCCGATCGGGCTCTGAATATCCTCAAATATCAAGATGCCATCTAAACCGTTTGCGAGCGGTTTCGGGAACGGGCATAGCGGGATTATGGCGTCGCGTTCAGCGATAGATGGTTGGTAATCCCCTCCTGAATTTGGCGACGTAGATTTGTGGTTAGGGGCATAGTTCGGGCCCGAAAAAGCCTTTTTTGCCCGGGCAGGTCTCTGCTGGGTCCCCTGGCAATTGCGCACCTTAGCGCTCTCAGCGGCGTTCCACAGGTATTTCCTGCGCAGTTCTAGAATAAGCTCTGCCCCAAAGGGCCGGCGTGTGTCTTGCCACGTGAGTAAGCACCGCGGGGTGGCCACTCCAGTTGGAGTGTAACAGATCCCACGATGCAGGCTGGTCGCGAGAGCAGCCTAGTTCCAGTTTCAAACCTTTCACTGCCGGAAAGGGTGGCCACCCCACTGAGGGTAGCCGCAATTGGTAGCCGTAATTCGGATAGGAGGGTGGCTGCCTTGCTAGGCGGCGGCCTCCTTCAGGGATTCATTATCCCCTTCAGCTTCGCGGTATAGGGTTTACGAAATCGGCATAGTAATTTCCTAGCGTTGCGAGGAAAAGAGGGACAAGGAGATTGCTGTGGGCCACAAGGCTGGCTCATTTGTGGAGATTACGATTCGAGGATTGGTTCCTCTCTCCTCTTGGCGTTGTTCCTAAGAAGGAGCCGGGTAAGTCCCGGCTCATCCAGCACCTTACCTTCCCTAGAGGGAGGTCGGGCAGCATCGCTATTTCCCCTGAGTCAGTTCGGTTTACTACCAGTCCTTTGATGACGCGTTATCACTGGTATGGAGGGCAAACCTGGTTGTGGTATCAGCATTTCGGATGCTTCCCATTCATCCCTCCTCCTTACACCCTGGGATGTTGGCGTGAGGGCAAGTATTTCGTGGACAAAAGCTTGCCTATGAGCTGTTCTATATCATGTGCTCATTTTGAAGCCTTCAGAGCTTCTTGCACTGGGCCATCTCAGTGATTGCTGTTTTTGATGGCCGGCACATTGCCTGGACGATGTCCAGCTGTTTGGATATGCTGGATACGCTGTGTGTGCTTTCCTGATGAAAGTGATTCGATTTTTGCTGGCCAGAATGGGTGTCCCTCTGGCGGAGGGTTAGACCCAGTGCCTTTGCACGTGCCTTACCTTTTTGGGTATCAAGATTGACTCTTCGTTAATGCAGTGTCCTTTGCTACAAGATATGATTGCCCGTATGGTTGGTAAGGTTCGGGAAATCGGGTCCTTTGTTGGTTCCATGAAGGATCTCCAGACCATGTTGGTTCTTCTGAATTTCGCCGGTAGGATTATTCCTATAAGCAGAAGTTTTATTCGGCGGCTCAGAGGGCGTCGTGCGGCGAGCGGTCACAAGCGAGTGAGTTTTGTGTAATGGCAGAAATGTCGATGACTTGGCAGTATGGGGACAATTCTGGAACCATTTTTTAATGAGATCTGCTCATGGTCGAAGTTTGTTCCTTCCAACATGGTAATTCAGTTGTTACTGATGCGGCAGGGTCTCACGGGTGGGGGGCCTTCTTGTCCGGTCACTGGAGTGCCGTCCCATGGCCTCGGTCATGGGTTCTGAGGGGCTTGTTAAGAAGTTTAGCCTGTTAGAGCCCCCCCCCCCCATTATTATTGCCTTTGAGGTTTTGCGTGAGCAGCTAAGGGATCAGGAGGTTGTGTTCTGGATGGATAACAAGAGCGTCATGTTGCTGTTAACATGCTCTCGTGGGGATCTCCCGCGGTAGTGCGGTACCCTCGCATGCTGGTGCTGAAGTGTCTGCACCCGGTGTACAGAATAGAATTGCTGATGCGCTCTTTCGTTTCAATGGAAAGCATTCTATGCGTTGGCTCCTCAGGCGGACATTAACGGAGTAGTTTGTTCCTATTATTTATGGCAGGTAGCGCCGGTGGGTGATCTTTGATTGCCATGATCTGTTCTTCGCTGGCCCTCTCTACTTGGACCGCTTAGGTGAAGCATTGGTCTAAATAGATCACCTTCTGTGATAGGACGAGTCGGCCATCTTGAGGTGTTGTCCAATGGGGTCTTTAGGGACGGATCAACGAGCTTAAAGGTACTGGGGTTTTTCTAGAGGGTAAGTCGGATCTCGGCTGACTGCCGTGTCCTTCTTCTGTAAATTTATGGCCTCTCGGCTCTTCAAGAACCTTCCTGGTCGGGCAGGTGTTGAGGGACTGGGGGGCGTAAGGTGCCCAGAGCAAGGGATGTTAGGGAGCCCGTTACCATCAAGAGATTGGTTCCTGTGTTGAACCGTGCCTGTGGTGGGTTCTCATGATGACAAGGGTACCCGTTCTCCGCTGCCTTTGGGCTGGTTTTTTCACGGGGCACTTAGGGTGGTTCAAGCCCGGGGGTCTGTAGGCCTCCTCATGTCAAGAACGACGAGTCATCTGATCTAATTTTCCTCTCCAGATCAAAGACAGACCAAGAAGGGAAAGGAGGTGGACGTCTTAACCCTCCACGTGGGCTCATTTTGTTGCCCAGCCAGGTTGCTTAGGACCTATATGGACGCGATCCGGAGGGTCCATTACAATTTCTGGTTCACGAGGCCGGTTCCCTGTTGACCAGATTTCAATGCAGGAGAGGCCTGAGCTGGGCAGCATGGAAAGCGGGCCTTGACCCAAGGGTCATTGCCCCCACTCCTTCAGGGTTGGAGCGTCTACCCCTGCCGCGGGTTTGTGTTGGTCTGCCGACCACATTAGGGCGTTGGGGAGATGGAGGTCTACGAGATCCATGTTGTATGTTAGGCCATTAAAAATATGAATGTTTGTTTTCTCATGTTGCGATGTTCCCAGTTAACTGTTGTTTCTTTACAGGGCCAAGAGATGGTCCACTGAGACTGCTGATCGCGGGTCACTCCTACATTCACTGGGCGGAGCTGAGAGCGGTCGCGAGCCCTGACGGGCAACAACTGGGCCCCCCCCCCCCATTGGGTCACTGTTAGGTGGCTAGGTCGTAGGGGTTTGAGTTGGAAGGATCTGCCTGGGTTGCTGCACGGGGCATTGCACAGGTGGGACAAACCCCAAGTTATGATCATTCACGCACGTGGTAGTGATATGGGGCTCCTGCCGTGCAAACTGCTCAGTGGGGTGATTCAGTCTGATTTGTACACTTTCCAGACATGGGTTCCAATGTTAAGGGGTGGTCCAATAGCATCCCCAGTATTGAGTGGCGCCATGTGCAGCCCACAGGGTGGCCTTTCAGGTCAGAAAGAAACTGAACAGGGAGGTTAGGATTTTGTCCTAGCGCAGTCAGTAGGGTTTGTTGTGGAACATGGGAACATCACAACGGCTGGGAGAAGCCTCTACAGGAGGGATGGGGTGCACCTCCCTCAGAGGGGCATCGACCTGTTCCTGGTTAATTTGAGGCGTGCTATATTATTATACCTATGTGGGTGGCGGCAAGAGCTGTGCCTGTGGGCTATCTCTTGTGGCGGTTTGTACCACGCCCCGGTTTGCCATTAGAGGTAGAGTGACGGCTGGCCCAGGGGGAGGGTAGTCTCTGCAGGCGCGCGCCTGGGGCACCTCCCCCCATTTGATGTTGCCGAGAACTCCCTAAGTCTGTGCGTGCAGCTAAGCTCCGCTTGTGTAGGCATTCACGGGCGTGGTCCAATTTCCTAGCGGGGGGTACTTACTCTCCTAGCTAGATTGCCGCCACCTGGTTTAAGGTTTGCTGAGTTGCTTCCAGCCGGTTCCTATGTTCTATAATAAATGCGGACCCTACGGGTCTTTATACCCACACCCTGTGTTTGTGTCATTATTCAAGTTATGTATTACCAAAGTCATTTATGGTAAAGTTAAGTTATAAGTTAAGTTATGTGTCAGTCAGTTTTATGACTGGTAAGTTATTACAGCAAGCCAGGAGGATAGGGCATTTAATTACTTAAGACAGTGGAGGGCAGCATAGCCCAGAACGAACATAAGAATTAAGGCCCTTAGGAGTGAGCTGCTGGAAGTGGCAACAATGTTGCATTTTTTGTGGGTGGGTACAGGGCTCACCTTTAAGAAGCCAAGCTACAGGCCCCAAACCCTCTTTCCAGCTTGTCTTCACAGCTTCCCTCCCGCCCTCCCTTTCATTGGTAAGGCGGCAATCACTTAGGCTGGACATCACTAGGGTGTTTTTATCAGCAGGGTGTCTGAGGCAGGACGAGGGCTACGCGGCTCGCTTCCTTAAGCCCAAGGACGTTAATTTTTTTTGACTCCCCAGGTAGTGGCATGTACACGCGCCTAGTCACACCTGGTCCTACTGGTCTGGAGCTTTATAATATCACACCCTGGCTAGGCGGTTTGTACCACGCCCCGGTTTGCCATTAGAGGTAGAGTGACGGCTGGCCCAGGGGGAGGGTAGTCTCTGCAGGCGCGCGCCTGGGGCACCTCCCCCCATTTGATGTTGCCGAGAACTCCCTAAGTCTGTGCGTGCAGCTAAGCTCCGCTTGTGTAGGCATTCACGGGCGTGGTCCAATTTCCTAGCGGGGGGTACTTACTCTCCTAGCTAGATTGCCGCCACCTGGTTTAAGGTTTGCTGAGTTGCTTCCAGCCGGTTCCTATGTTCTATAATAAATGCGGACCCTACGGGTCTTTATACCCACACCCTGTGTTTGTGTCATTATTCAAGTTATGTATTACCAAAGTCATTTATGGTAAAGTTAAGTTATAAGTTAAGTTATGTGTCAGTCAGTTTTATGACTGGTAAGTTATTACAGCAAGCCAGGAGGATAGGGCATTTAATTACTTATGTACGTAGTATCAGTGCAGGCCGTACGTATATTGTGTCCCTGTACGTAGTATCAGTGGAGGCCGTACGTATATTGTGTCCCTTTACGTAGTATCAGTGCAGGCCGTACGTATATTGTGTCCCTGTACGTAGTATCACTGCAGGCCATACGTTTACTGTGTCCCTGTACGTAGTATCAGTGCAGGCCATACGTTTACTGTGTCCCTGTACGTAGTATCAGTGCAGGCCATACGTATATTGTGTCCCTTTACGTAGTATCAGTGCAGGCCGTACGTATATTGTGTCCCTGTACGTAGTATCAGTGCAGGCCATACGTATATTGTGTCCCTGTACGTAGTATCAGTGCAGGCCGTGCGTATATTGTGTCCCTGTACGTAGTATCAGTGCAGGCCGTATGTATATTGTGTCCCTGTACGTAGTATCAGTGCAGGCCATGCGTATATTGTGTCCCTTTACGTAGTATCAGTGCAGGCCGTACGTATATTGTGTCCCTGTACGTAGTATCAGTGCAGGCCATACGTATATTGTGTCCCTGTACGTAGTATCAGTGCAGGCCGTGCGTATATTGTGTCCCTGTACGTAGTATCAGTGCAGGCCGTACGTATATTGTGTCCCTGTACGTAGTATCAGTGCAGGCCATGCGTATATTGTGTCCCTGTACGTAGTATCAGTGCAGGCCGTACGTATATTGTGTCCCTGTACGTAGTATCAGTGCAGGCCATACGTATATTGTGTCCCTGTACGTAGTATCAGTGCAGGCCATACGTATATTGTGTCCCTGTACGTAGTATCAGTGCAGGCCGTGCGTATATTGTGTCCCTGTACGTAGTATCAGTGCAGGCCGTATGTATATTGTGTCCCTGTACGTAGTATCAGTGCAGGCCATGCGTATATTGTGTCCCTGTACGTAGTATCAGTGCAGGCCGTACGTATATTGTGTCCCTGTACGTAGTATCAGTGCAGGCCATACGTATATTGTGTCCCTGTACGTAGTATCAGTGCAGGCCGTGCGTATATTGTGTCCCTGTACGTAGTATCAGTGCAGGCCGTATGTATATTGTGTCCCTGTACGTAGTATCAGTGCAGGCCATGCGTATATTGTGTCCCTGTACGTAGTATCAGTGCAGGCCGTACGTATATTGTGTCCCTTTACGTAGTATCAGCGCAGGCCGTACGTATATTGTGTCCCTGTACATAGTATCAGCACAGGCCGTACGTATATTATTGTGTCCCTGTACGTAGTATCAGTGCAGGCTGTACGTATATTGTGTCCCTGTACGTAGTATCAGCGCAGGCTGTACGTATATTGTGTCCCTGTACGTAGTATCAGTGGAGGCCGTACGTATATTGTGTCACTGTACGTAGTATCACTGCAGGCCATACGTTTACTGTGTCCCTGTACGTAGTATCAGTGCAGGCCATACGTATATTGTGTCCCTTTACGTAGTATCAGTGCAGGCCGTACGTATATTGTGTCCCTGTACGTAGTATCAGTGGAGGCCGTACGTATATTGTGTCACTGTACGTAGTATCACTGCAGGCCATACGTTTACTGTGTCCCTGTACGTAGTATCAGTGCAGGCCATACGTATATTGTGTCCCTTTACGTAGTATCAGTGCAGGCCGTACGTATATTGTGTCCCTGTACGTAGTATCAGTGCAGGCCATACGTATATTGTGTCCCTGTACGTAGTATCAGTGCAGGCCGTGCGTATATTGTGTCCCTGTACGTAGTATCAGTGCAGGCCGTATGTATATTGTGTCCCTGTACGTAGTATCAGTGCAGGCCATACATATATTGTGTCCCTGTACGTAGTATCAGTGCAGGCCGTACGTATATTGTGTCCCTGTACGTAGTATCAGCACAGGCCGTACGTTTATTATAGACAGTGGAGGGCAGCATAGCCCAGAACGACCATAATAATTAAGGCCCTTAGGAGTGTGCTGCTGTGAAGTTGCAACAATGTTGCATTAGTGAGGGTGGGGTTTAGCTTACCTTTAAGTAGTCAGCTCCCAAGGCCCAAACCCTCTTTTCCAGCTCGTCTTCACAGCGTCAGGATCATCTGTCAGGAGTCCTGTGGAAGAAGATGTCGGAATTAGATGAGCTGATGATCGATGAGTTTGACTCTGGAGAAGATGTGGTGCAGCCTTCCCCCCCTCGTCCGGTGAGTCGTCCCCCGGGGTCTAGCCTGTATCCCCAAGTCATGGTTGTCTCTCCCTCTCCCACCCCTCCTTTAATTCCCCTTTCAGTGGTGGGTCCCCAGGTAGCAGAGGGGGTTGTGGTAGGGGAGCAGGGCCCTGCTCTTAGTGCGAGTTGTGGCGGGGGGGAGGCCGTATCTGATCCGGTCATTCTTACCGGTGAGGCGGTCTCCACGGCGGTAGCGCTGCTCCAATCTTTGGCAGCGGTGCTTTCCGGCGGTGGGCCGACATCCCAGGGAGGTCCTCCGGCTTCGGTTTGCGCGCCGGCGTCCACGCGGGTATCCATGGCTTCTTCAGGGCCCGTCTCTTCCGGTTTGGCCGTTTCCGGTGACGTCACTTCCGGTGACGTCACGTCTGGGAACGCCATTCCGGAATCCAGAGGCAAGCGGGCAGCATCGTCGTCTCCGCCGGGGTACACAGGTAAGAGGGGGGTACCCCGGGGGGGGGCGACGCCCGCGGGGGGTGCGCAGCGAGGCTCAATTACTCAGCGCCCGCGAGGGGACACTGATTTGGCGGCCATTGAAAGGGGTAGAAGGTTGCATGAGGGATCTCATGAGCAGGCCGCAAGCCTGACCGGGGGTATGTTAGCACTTGACGGTGCTCCGATCAGGGCAAATGGTGTATCTGAGGGGCAAGTGGTTTCTGAGGGGCAAGGAACAAGGGCACGTTCGCCCGGGAGGGCCCAGATTGGGGAAACAGGCATTAATGAGCAGGCCGCAGGCCTGACGGGGAATATGCCTACTGCGCAACAAGTCGCAGGGCCTCAGGCCGCAATCACGCAGGCTGGGGGCAAGCGTCGGCCCGCGAATACATCGCGGCCTAGCAGACGCCGTAGTACTGCGTCACGCAGCAAACGTAGTGCCCGACAGGGTGCGCGGGCAGCGCCCGCGGGTGCGGCCCTCAGCGGGGCTCCACCAGGTGTTGTTACTAGGGCTTCAGCAAAGAAAGGCCCAGTTATCACGCCCAGTCTATGTCAGGGCACGCAGGCTGCGGCTGAACAGAGTAGACAAGTACAGTTTGCTAATGCAGTGGTGAATGTACGCATGGCTGATATGGTTGATGATGGTATTGAGGAGTGTGGCAGTGATCATAGGAGCCCCAGTCCCCTAGGGTCCCGTGGTAATGTGGTTAGTGGGCCTTCGTCCCCTTCCCTGGGTACTCCTCTTTCACATTTTTCTCCACAGATCATTATGGAACCCAGAACTGCATTACTGCCACTCCAGGCCACCCCCAGTGCCGTGGAAAGGGAGCCACAGTCTCAGGAACAGCCGTCCACTTCTTCTGGTCCTGTCCCGGTGCAACGCCTCTTGGGAGCTGGTAAGCACACTATTACTTTTGAACGTAGTGTTTTAAGTTCATCCTTCGATGATTCAGGTTCTGAAAGTGATAGATCCCTGGGGTTGGAAGCGAAAGGGCAAAAAAGAATGTATAGGATGGTGAAATGGTTAGTGGAAGAAAGGAAGGCTATGGGTCTCCCCCTCCCCCCTGGTTCATCCCGCATGGAGCCCACTGTTCCTATGTTGACACCTCCTGCGTCAACAGACTTAGTTAGCCCGGTTATGGGGAACAGGCGCAGGGCAGCTGTACATGGGGACACTGACACATGGCCAGCGTTTAGTCTCCATGAACATCTCAAATCTAAGATGGTTCGGCGCATTCAGGGTGGGAGGTACGTGCACATGTTTGAGCTTTCTGCGGAGGCTTATCGCCAGAAAGAAATGGCGGATGATGGCACGGGCCCGAAAAAATTTAAACGTCCTGATTCCTATGAGGAATGGCGCAAGTGCTTTAGGGTTTATGCGTCCTGTTATATCTCTAAATTTCCCGATCAAGCTTTGAACATCCTGAAATATCAGGATTCCATTGAAACTGTGTACGAGAAGTACAGGGATGGAGCTTGGCGGGATTACGACGCTGCCTTCCGTAGAAAGATGGTTGGGAACCCTCTTCTTACTTTCGGTGACGTTGATTCGCGTTTGTGGGCGCAATTGGGTCCTGAAAAACAGGCTGTGTCTGCTATAGTGGTCGGAGCATCGGGGGGCGTTAAGGCCTCGCAGCGCTCTCGACGGCGGGCCACAGGGGTGTGCTGGCGCTTCCAGGACAAATCGTGTACCAGGGGAGCGGCATTCGCATTTCGGCACGCGTGCAAAAAATGCGGTGGCGGCCACTCGGGATCTGAGTGTACCAGAACCCAGGACGCGGGTCGTTCCCAGGAGAGAACAGCAGCCGGCTCCAAACCTTTCCCTGTCGGAAAGGGCGGCCACACCTCTGAAGGTGGCCGTAATTGAGAAGTGGCTGCTGCTATACCCATTTAAGGAGGCCGCTTTGCTGCTTGGTGGCGGTCTGCGGTCCGGATTTGTTATCCCAGTCGGATCGCACGTGGAGGGTTCCTTGTCACGCAGGAACCTAAAATCCGCATATCAGTTTCCCGGGGTCTTGCGGGACAAACTGAATAAAGAAATTGGGTTGGGTCGTATGGCGGGCCCATTTGAGGATATCCCCCTCCCGGGGCTGGTTGTATCACCCTTGGGGGTAGTCCCAAAAAAGGAGCCGGGTAAATTCCGGCTCATCCAACATCTGTCCTTCCCGAAGGGTCGTTCGGTGAATGACGCCATCCCCCCTGAACTTAGCTCAGTTTCTTACCAATCATTTCATGAAGCATTAGGGCTAGTTCGCAGGGCGGGGGCCGGAGCTCTGATGGCAAAGCTGGATATTGAATCCGCCTTCAGGCTCCTGCCTATTCACCCCTCCTCTTTTAGGCTTATGGGGTTCTATTTTGATGGGCAGTACTACGTGGACAAATGCTTGCCCATGGGGTGCTCAATTTCGTGTGCTTACTTCGAGGCTTTCAGCTGCTTCTTGCACTGGGCCATCGCGGAGGTGGCCGGATTCGACGGCCTGGCACACTATTTGGATGATTTTCTGCTGGTTGGGCGGACAGGATCATCTGAGTGTGCTTTCCTGATGAAAGTCACCAGGTTTCTAATGGATAGAATGGGAGTTCCTCTGGCGGAGGACAAGTCCCAGGGTCCTTGCACGTGCCTTACTTTTTTGGGCATCAAAGTTGATTCGGTGGCAGAGCAGTGCCGTCTGCCACAAGAGAAAATTCAGCGCATGTTGGAATCAGTACGCGCTATGAGAACAGAGCTGTATAGCTCCATAAAAGACCTTCAAATCCTATTGGGTTTGCTGAACTTTGCCGGCAGGATTATTCCTATGGGTAGAATATTCCTCCGCAGGCTCGAGAGGCAACTGTGCGGAGAAAGATCGCAGACCCGGAGGTTCCGGGTGTCTGCTGAGATGGTGGAAGATCTTAAGGTCTGGGAAGAATTTCTTCTCCACTTTAATGGGATCTGCCTGTGGCGGGAGGTTGTTCCTTCTAACGCAGCGATCCAGTTGTTCACTGGGTCCCACGGGTACGGGGCTTTCTTGGCCGGGCAATGGAGCGCTGACCCATGGCCCGCCGCGTGGATAGACAGAGGCTTGGTCAGGAACCTATGCCTTCTTGAGCTGTTCCCCATACTGGTCGCTCTTGACATTTGGGGCGATCAGCTTCGCGACCGTGAGGTGGTTTCCTGGACAGATAACATGAGCGTTGTTTATGCTGTTAACAGACTTTCATCTAGTTCCCCTCCGGTGGTGCGGTATTTGAGACTGTTGGTGCTGAGGTGTCTGCACCTGAATATTGTGTTCCGTGCTAAGCATGTTCCGGGCGTCCAGAATAGGATTGCTGATGCGCTCTCCCGTTTTCAATGGGAAGCATTTTATGCACTGGTGCCCGATGCGGACACTAACGGATTGTCCTGTCCCACTTACTTATGGCAGGTGGCGCTGGATGGGGCCCCTTGATTGCGATGGTGCGGGCTTCCCTCGCTCCGTCTACCTGGGCTACTTATGTGAAATACTGGACGGAGTGGATCGCTTTTTGTGACTTCAGGTGCCGTCCCTCCTGTGACGGGGACCAGTGGGGCTTACTGGAATGGATTACCGAACTTAAAGGTAATGGTGTTTCGAAGACTGCGGTGGGTTCACGCCTGGCGGCAGTGTCCTTTTTCTGCAAGTTGTATGGGCTTGTTGACGCCTCGAAGACCTTCCTGGTTAGGCAGGTACTTCGAGGCTGGGGGCGTATGGCCCCCAGGGTCAGGGATTTCAGGGAACCAGTTACCATTGAGCGTCTGGTAACGTTGTGCTGAGTTTTGCCGGCGGTCTGTTCATCCGCCTACGAAACTGCCCTTTTCTCAGCCGCCTTTGGGCTGGCTTTTCACGGGGCTCTTAGGGTAGGGGAAATTGTCCCGCCCTCTAAGAAAAAGACAGGCGGCCTTTTGCTGCATCATGTCAGAGACGATGGGTCGTCTATCTTGGTCTTTCTTCCCAGATCCAAAACTGACCAAGAAGGGAGAGGTGCCTGGTTAGCTTTGCCGGCCCATGATGAATCTGTTTGCTGCCCGGTCAGACTGGTTAAAGCCTATATGGACGTGCGTCCTGAGGGTTTCTCACAATTTCTAGTTCACGAGGACGGTTCCCCGTTGACTAGATTCCAGTTTAGGAAGGTGTTGGCCTGGGCAGCATCAAGGGCAGGTCTTGATCCAAGGGTCATTGCTCCCCATTCCTTTAGGGTGGGCGCGGCCACCACTGCCGCTAGTTTAGGATGGTCGGCTGACCATATTAGAGCTCTGGGGAGATGGAGGTCGCAAAGGTATCTTTTATACGTTAGGCCTTTGACTGTTTAGAAGTGATTATGTTCTGCAGATGCAATGGTTAACCTCTGTTTCTTTTCTTAGGACCAAGGAGCGGTCCACTGAGAGTGTGGATTACGGGGCATTCGTACATCCACTGGGCGGAGCTTCGGGCGATCGCGAGGCCTGATGGGCGTCAGCTGGGGTTCCCCTCTTCCCGAGTCACTGTTAGGTGGTTAGGGCGCAGGGGGCTTACGTGGCAGGCTCTGCCTGAGTTGCTGCAGGGGGCCTTGCGCAGGTGGGAGACACCCCATGTACTTATCATCCACGCAGGTGGAAATGATATGGGGCTCCTACCGTGCAAGCAGCTCAGTGCGGTTATTCAGTCGGATCTGCGCACGATTCAGGCATGGATTCCCCAAGTCAGGATAGGATGGTCTAACATCATCCCCAGGATAGAATGGCGCCATATGCAGTCTCATCGCGCAGCTTTTCAGGTCCGCAAGAAAATTAACAGAGAAGTGAGGATTTTCTTAGGGCAGTCAGGAGGGTTTGTTGTGGAACATGGGAACATATCAACGGCTGAGAGGTGCCTCTACAGGAGGGACGGGGTGCACCTCTCTGAGAGGGGCATTGACCTGTTCCTCTGTAATTTGAGGCGTGCTATACTTAATCATCTATAGGTGTGGCGGCAAGAGGTGAGCCTGTTGGGCTATCTCTTGTGGCGGTTGGTCCGCGCCCCGGTTTGCCATCAGAGGTAGAGTGACGGCTGCCCAGGGGAGGGTGATCTCTGCAGGCGCGCGCCTGGGGTCCCTCCCATTCTAAGATGCCGAGAACTCCCTAAGCTTCTGCGGCAGCTGAGCTCCGCTTGTGTGGGCATTCACGGGCGCGGTCCATTCTTCCTAGCAGGGGGTTCCTACTCCTAACTAGATTGCCGCCACATGTTTTAGCTGGCCCCGTTGAGTCCAGCCGGTTCTCACGTTCTACAATAAATGCGACCTTCGGGTCTTTTCCCATATATCTGTGTCTGCGTGGTTATTCAAGTATTACAGTTTTATGTAAAGTTATTTAAGAGTTATAGTTGTACATAGTTATGTTGTTGAGTCAGTTCTATGGCTCCAGTTATTATTTGTACATAGTTATGTGTTGAGCCAGTTTTATGGCTCCAGTTATTAAAGTTTTCCAGCAAGCCAGGAGGATAGGGCATTTAATTAATTAAGACAGTGGAGGGCAGCATAGCCCAGAACGACCATAATAATTAAGGCCCTTAGGAGTGTGCTGCTGTGAAGTTGCAACAATGTTGCATTAGTGAGGGTGGGGTTTAGCTTACCTTTAAGTAGTCAGCTCCCAAGGCCCAAACCCTCTTTTCCAGCTCGTCTTCACAGCGTCCCTCCCTCCCTCCCTGCACTTGTTCATACGGCAATCTTTAGGCTGCTACATCACCAGGGTGTTTCAGCTAGGTGTCCGAGGCTGGATGAGAGCTACGCGGCTTGTTTCCTTAAGTCCAAGGACGGTAGTTTTTGACTCCCCAGGTAGTGGCATGGAGACGCGTCTAGTCACACCTGGTCCTACTGGTTCGGAGATCGTTACTTTACACCCTGGTTAGGCGGTTGGTCCGCGCCCCGGTTTGCCATCAGAGGTAGAGTGACGGCTGCCCAGGGGAGGGTGATCTCTGCAGGCGCGCGCCTGGGGTCCCTCCCATTCTAAGATGCCGAGAACTCCCTAAGCTTCTGCGGCAGCTGAGCTCCGCTTGTGTGGGCATTCACGGGCACGGTCCATTCTTCCTAGCAGGGGGTTCCTACTCCTAACTAGATTGCCGCCACATGTTTTAGCTGGCCCCGTTGAGTCCAGCCGGTTCTCACGTTCTACAATAAATGCGACCTTCGGGTCTTTTCCCCTATATCTGTGTCTGCGTGGTTATTCAAGTATTACAGTTTTATGTAAAGTTATTTAAGAGTTATAGTTGTACATAGTTATGTTGTTGAGTCAGTTCTATGGCTCCAGTTATTATTTGTACATAGTTATGTGTTGAGCCAGTTTTATGGCTCCAGTTATTAAAGTTTTCCAGCAAGCCAGGAGGATAGGGCATTTAATTAATTATGTGTCCCCGTACATAGTATCAGTGCAGGCCGTACGTATATTGTGTCCCTGTACATAGTATCAGTGCAGGTCATACGTATATTGTGTCCCTGTACGTCGTATCAGTGCAGGCTGTACGTATATTGTGTCCCTGTACGTAGTATCAGTGCAGGCCGTACGTATATTGTGTCCCTATACGTAATGTCAGCACAGGCCATACGTATATTGTGTCCCTGTACGTAGTAACACCGCAGGCCGTACGTATATTGTGTCCCTGTACGTAGTATCAGTGCAGGCCGTACGTATATTGTGTCCCTGTACGTAGTATCTGCGCAGGCCGTATGTATATTGTGTCCCTGTATGTAATATCAGCGCAGGCCGTACGTATATTGTGTCCCTGTACGTAGTATCAGCGCAGGCCGTACGTATATTGTGTCCTTGTACATAGTATCAGCACAGGCCGTACGTATATTATTGTGTCCCTGTACGTAGTATCAGTGCAGGCCTTACGTATATTGTGTCCTTGTACGTGGTATCAGTGCAGGCCTTACGTATATTGTGTCCCTGTACGTAGTATCAGCGCAAGCTGTACGTATATTTTGTCCTTTTACGTAGTATCAGCGCAGGTTGTACGTATATTGTGTCCTTGAACGTAGTATCAGTGCAGGCCGTATGTATATTGTGTCCCTGTATGTAATATCAGCGCAGGACGTATGTATATTGTGTCCCTGTACGTAGTATCAGTGCAGGCCGTACGTATATTGTGTCCCTGTATGTAGTATCAGTGCAGGCCGTATGTATATTGTGTCCCTGTACGTAGTATCAGTGCAGGCCTGTACGTATATTGTGTCCCTGTACGTAGTTTCAGTGCAGGCCGTACGTATATTGTGTCCCTGTATGTAATATCAGTGCAGGCCATATGTATATTGTGTCCCTGTACGTAGTATCAGTGCAGGCTGTACGTATATTGTGTCCCTGTACGTAGTATCAGTGCAGGCCGTACGTATAGTGTGTCCCTGTACATAGTATCAGCGCAGGACGTATGTATATTGTGTCCCTGTACGTAGTATCAGTGCAGGCCGTACGTATAGTGTGTCCCTGTACATAGTATCAGTGCAGGCCGTACGTATATTGTGTCCCTGTACGTAGTATCATTGCAGGCCGTACGTATATTGTGTCCCTGTACGTAGTATCAGGGCAGGCCGTATGTATATTGTGTCCCTGTACGTAGTATCAGTGCAGGCCGTACGTATATTGTGTCCCTGTACGTAGTTTCAGTGCAGGCCGTACGTATATTGTGTCCCTGTACGTAGTATCAGTGCAGGCCGTACGTATATTGTGTCCCTGTACGTAGTTTCAGTGCAGGCCATATGTATATTGTGTCCCTGTACGTAGTATCAGTGCAGGCCGTACATATATTGTATCCCTGTACGTAGTTTCAGTGCAGGCCGTACGTATATTGTGTCCCTGTACGTAGTATCAGTGCAGGCCGTACGTATATTGTGTCCCTGTATGTAATATCAGTGCAGGCAGCATAGCCCAGAACGACCATAATAATTAAGGCCCTTAGGAGTGTGCTGCTGTGAAGTTGCAACAATGTTGCATTAGTGAGGGTGGGGTTTAGCTTACCTTTAAGTAGTCAGCTCCCAAGGCCCAAACCCTCTTTTCCAGCTCGTCTTCACAGCGTCCCTCCCTCCCTCCCTGCACTTGTTCATACGGCAATCTTTAGGCTGCTACATCACCAGGGTGTTTCAGCTAGGTGTCCGAGGCTGGATGAGAGCTACGCGGCTTGTTTCCTTAAGTCCAAGGACGGTAGTTTTTGACTCCCCAGGTAGTGGCATGGAGACGCGTCTAGTCACACCTGGTCCTACTGGTTCGGAGATCGTTACTTTACACCCTGGTTAGGCGGTTGGTCCGCGCCCCGGTTTGCCATCAGAGGTAGAGTGACGGCTGCCCAGGGGAGGGTGATCTCTGCAGGCGCGTGCCTGGGGTCCCTCCCATTCTAAGATGCCGAGAACTCCCTAAGCTTCTGCGGCAGCTGAGCTCCGCTTGTGTGGGCATTCACGGGCGCGGTCCATTCTTCCTAGCAGGGGGTTCCTACTCCTAACTAGATTGCCGCCACATGTTTTAGCTGGCCCCGTTGAGTCCAGCCGGTTCTCACGTTCTACAATAAATGCGACCTTCGGGTCTTTTCCCATATATCTGTGTCTGCGTGGTTATTCAAGTATTACAGTTTTATGTAAAGTTATTTAAGAGTTATAGTTGTACATAGTTATGTTGTTGAGTCAGTTCTATGGCTCCAGTTATTATTTGTACATAGTTATGTGTTGAGCCAGTTTTATGGCTCCAGTTATTAAAGTTTTCCAGCAAGCCAGGAGGATAGGGCATTTAATTAATTATGTGTCCCCGTACATAGTATCAGTGCAGGCCGTACGTATATTGTGTCCCTGTACATAGTATCAGTGCAGGCCGTACGTATATTGTGTCCCTGTACGTAGTATCAGTGCAGGCCGTACGTATATTGTGTCCCTATACGTAATGTCAGCACAGGCCATACGTATATTGTGTCCCTGTACGTAGTAACACCGCAGGCCGTACGTATATTGTGTCCCTGTACGTAGTATCAGTGCAGGCCGTACGTATATTGTGTCCCTGTACGTAGTTTCAGTGCAGGCCATATGTATATTGTGTCCCTGTACGTAGTATCAGTGCAGGCCGTACATATATTGTATCCCTGTACGTAGTTTCAGTGCAGGCCGTACGTATATTGTGTCCCTGTACGTAGTATCAGTGCAGGCCGTACGTATATTGTGTCCCTGTATGTAATATCAGTGCAGGCAGCATAGCCCAGAACGACCATAATAATTAAGGCCCTTAGGAGTGTGCTGCTGTGAAGTTGCAACAATGTTGCATTAGTGAGGGTGGGGTTTAGCTTACCTTTAAGTAGTCAGCTCCCAAGGCCCAAACCCTCTTTTCCAGCTCGTCTTCACAGCGTCCCTCCCTCCCTCCCTGCACTTGTTCATACGGCAATCTTTAGGCTGCTACATCACCAGGGTGTTTCAGCTAGGTGTCCGAGGCTGGATGAGAGCTACGCGGCTTGTTTCCTTAAGTCCAAGGACGGTAGTTTTTGACTCCCCAGGTAGTGGCATGGAGACGCGTCTAGTCACACCTGGTCCTACTGGTTCGGAGATCGTTACTTTACACCCTGGTTAGGCGGTTGGTCCGCGCCCCGGTTTGCCATCAGAGGTAGAGTGACGGCTGCCCAGGGGAGGGTGATCTCTGCAGGCGCGTGCCTGGGGTCCCTCCCATTCTAAGATGCCGAGAACTCCCTAAGCTTCTGCGGCAGCTGAGCTCCGCTTGTGTGGGCATTCACGGGCGCGGTCCATTCTTCCTAGCAGGGGGTTCCTACTCCTAACTAGATTGCCGCCACATGTTTTAGCTGGCCCCGTTGAGTCCAGCCGGTTCTCACGTTCTACAATAAATGCGACCTTCGGGTCTTTTCCCATATATCTGTGTCTGCGTGGTTATTCAAGTATTACAGTTTTATGTAAAGTTATTTAAGAGTTATAGTTGTACATAGTTATGTTGTTGAGTCAGTTCTATGGCTCCAGTTATTATTTGTACATAGTTATGTGTTGAGCCAGTTTTATGGCTCCAGTTATTAAAGTTTTCCAGCAAGCCAGGAGGATAGGGCATTTAATTAATTATGTGTCCCCGTACATAGTATCAGTGCAGGCCGTACGTATATTGTGTCCCTGTACATAGTATCAGTGCAGGCCGTACGTATATTGTGTCCCTGTACGTAGTATCAGTGCAGGCCGTACGTATATTGTGTCCCTATACGTAATGTCAGCACAGGCCATACGTATATTGTGTCCCTGTACGTAGTAACACCGCAGGCCGTACGTATATTGTGTCCCTGTACGTAGTATCAGTGCAGGCCGTACGTATATTGTGTCCCTGTACGTAGTATCTGCGCAGGCCGTATGTATATTGTGTCCCTGTATGTAATATCAGCGCAGGCCGTACGTATATTGTGTCCCTGTACGTAGTATCAGCGCAGGCCGTACGTATATTGTGTCCTTGTACATAGTATCAGCACAGGCCGTACGTATATTATTGTGTCCCTGTACGTAGTATCAGTGCAGGCCTTACGTATATTGTGTCCTTGTACGTGGTATCAGTGCAGGCCTTACGTATATTGTGTCCCTGTACGTAGTATCAGCGCAAGCTGTACGTATATTGTGTCCTTTTACGTAGTATCAGCGCAGGTTGTACGTATATTGTGTCCTTGAACGTAGTATCAGTGCAGGCCGTATGTATATTGTGTCCCTGTATGTAATATCAGCGCAGGACGTATGTATATTGTGTCCCTGTACGTAGTATCAGTGCAGGCCGTACGTATATTGTGTCCTTGTACGTAGTATCAGTGCAGGCCGTACGTATATTGTGTCCCTGTACGTAGTATCAGTGCAGCCTGTACGTATATTGTGTCCCTGTACGTAGTTTCAGTGCAGGCCGTACGTATATTGTGTCCCTGTACGTAGTATCAGTGCAGGCCGTACGTATATTGTGTCCCTGTATGTAATATCAGTGCAGGCCATATGTATATTGTGTCCCTGTACGTAGTATCAGTGCAGGCTGTACGTATATTGTGTCCCTGTACGTAGTATCAGTGCAGGCCGTACGTATAGTGTGTCCCTGTACATAGTATCAGTGCAGGCCGTACGTATATTGTGTCCCTGTACGTAGTATCAGTGCAGGCCGTACGTATATTGTGTCCCTGTACGTAGTATCAGGGCAGGCCGTATGTATATTGTGTCCCTGTACGTAGTATCAGTGCAGGCCGTACGTATATTGTGTCCCTGTACGTAGTTTCAGTGCAGGCCGTACGTATATTGTGTCCCTGTACGTAGTATCAGTGCAGGCCGTACGTATATTGTGTCCCTGTACGTAGTTTCAGTGCAGGCAATATGTATATTGTGTCCCTGTACGTAGTATCAGTGCAGGCCGTACATATATTGTGTCCCTGTACGTAGTTTCAGTGCAGGCCGTACGTATATTGTGTCCCTGTACGTAGTATCAGTGCAGGCCGTACGTATATTGTGTCCCTGTATTTAATATCAGTGCAGGCCATATGTATATTATGTCCCTGTACGTAGTATCAGTGCAGGCCGTACGTATATTGTGTCCCTGTACGTAGTATCAGTGCAGGCTGTACGTATATTGTGTCCCTGTACGTAGTATCAGTGGAGGCCGTACGTATATTGTGTTACTGTACGTAGTATCACTGCAGGCCATACGTTTATTGTGTCCCTGTACGTAGTATCAGTGGAGGCCGTACGTATATTGTGTCACTGTACGTAGTATCAGCGCAGGCCTTACGTATGTTGTGTCCCTGTAGGTAGTATCAGTGCAGGCCATACGTATATTGTGTCCCTGTACGTAGTATCAGTGCAGGCCGTATGTATATTGTGTCCCTGTATGTAGTATCAGTGCAGGCCATACGTATATTGTGTCCCTGTACGTAGTATCAGTGCAGGCCATACGTATATTGTGTCCCTGTACGTAGTATCAGTGCAGGCCGTATGTATATTGTGTCCCTGTACGTAGTATCAGTGCACTCCGTACGTGTATTGTGTCCCTGTACGTAGTATCAGTGCAGGCCATACGTATATTGTGTCCCTGTACGTAGTATCAGTGCAGGCCATACGTATATTGTGTCCCTGTACGTAGTATCAGTGCAGGCCGTGCGTATATTGTGTCCCTGTACGTAGTATCAGTGCAGGCCGTATGTATATTGTGTCCCTGTACGTAGTATCAGTGCAGGCCATACGTATATTGTGTCCCAGTACGGAGTATCAGTGCAGGCCGTACGTATATTGTGTCCCTGTACGTAGTATCAGCACAGGCCGTACGTATATTATTGTGTCCCTGTACATAGTATCAGTGCAGGCCGTATGTATATTGTGTCCCTGTATGTAGTATCAGTGCAGGCCATACGTATATTGTGTCCCTGTACGTAGTATCAGTGCAGGCCATACGTATATTGTGTCCCTGTACGTAGTATCAGTGCAGGCCGTATGTATATTGTGTCCCTGTACGTAGTATCAGTGCACTCCGTACGTGTATTGTGTCCCTGTACGTAGTATCAGTGCAGGCCATACGTATATTGTGTCCCTGTACGTAGTATCAGTGCAGGCCATACGTATATTGTGTCCCTGTACGTAGTATCAGTGCAGGCCGTGCGTATATTGTGTCCCTGTACGTAGTATCAGTGCAGGCCGTATGTATATTGTGTCCCTGTACGTAGTATCAGTGCAGGCCGTACTTATATTGTGTCCCTGTATGTAGTATCAGTGCAGGCCGTATGTATATTGTGTCCCTGTATGTAGTATCAGTGCAGGCCGTATGTATATTGTGTCCCTGTACGTAGTATCAGTGCAGGCCGTACGTATATTGTGTCCCTGTACGTAGTATCAGCACAGGCCGTACGTATATTATTGTGTCCCTGTACATAGTATCACTGCAGGCCGTAGGTATATTGTGTCCCTGTATGTAGTATCAGTGCAGGCCGTACGTATATTGTGTCCCTGTACGTAGTATCAGTGCAGGCCGTACGTATATTGTGTCCCTGTACGTAGTATCAGTGCAGGTCGTACGTATATTGTGTCCCTGTATGTAATATCAGTGCAGGCCATATGTATATTGTGTCCCTGTACGTAGTATCAGTGCAGGTCGTACGTATATTGTGTCCCTGTATGTAATATCAGTGCAGGCCATATGTATATTGTGTCCCTGTACGTAGTATCAGTGCAGGCCGTACGTATATTGTGTCCCTGTACGTAGTATCAGTGCAGGCCGTACGTATATTGTGTCCCTGTACCTAGTATCAGTGCAGGCCGTAGGTATATTGTGTCCCTGTACGTAGTATCACTGCAGGCCATACGTTTATTGTGTCCCTGTACGTAGTATCAGTGGAGGCCGTACGTATATTGTGTCACTGTACGTAGTATCACTGCAGGCCATACGTTTATTGTGTCCCTGTACGTAGTATCAGTGGAGGCCGTACGTATATTGTGTCACTGTACGTAGTATCAGCGCAGGCCTTACGTATGTTGTGTCCCTGTACATAGTATCAGTGCAGGCCATACGTATATTTGTGTCCCTGTACGTAGTATCAGTGCAGGCCGTACGTATAGTGTGTCCCTGTATATAGTATCAGTGCAGGCCGTACGTATATTGTGTCCTTGTACGTAGTATCAGTGCAGGCCGTACGTATATTGTGTCCCTGTACGTAGTATCAGTGCAGGCCATATGTATATTGTGTCTCTGTACGTAGTATCAGTGCAGGCCGTACGTATATTGTGTCCCTGTACGTAGTATCAGCACAGGCCGTACGTTTATTATTGTGTCCCCGTACATAGTATCAGTGCAGGCCGTACGTATATTGTGTCCCTGTACGTAGTATCAGTGGAGGCCGTACGTATATTGTGTCACTGTACGTAGTATCACTGCAGGCCGTACGTTTACTGTGTCCCTGTACGTAGTATCAGAGGAGGCCATACGTATATTGTGTCACTGTACGTAGTATCAGCGCAGGCCTTACGTATGTTGTGTCCCTGTACGTAGTATCAGTGCAGGCCATACGTATATTGTGTCCCTTTAAGTAGTATCAGTGCAGGCCGTACGTATATTGTGTCCCTGTACGTAGTATCAATGCAGGCCATACGTATATTGTGTCCCTGTACGTAGTATCAGTGCAGGCCGTGCGTATATTGTGTCCCTGTACGTAGTATCAGTGCAGGCCGTATGTATATTGTGTCCCTGTACGTAGTATCAGTGCAGGCCGTACGTATATTGTGTCCCTGTGCGTAGTATCAGCACAGGCCGTACGTTTATTATTGTGTCCACGTACATAGTATCAGTGCAGGCCGTACGTATATTGTGTCCCTGTACATAGTATCAGTGCAGGTCATACCTATATTGTGTCCCTGTACGTCGTATCAGTGCAGGCTGTACGTATATTGTGTCCCTGTACGTAGTATCAGTGCAGGCCGTACGTATATTGTGTCCCTATACGTAATGTCAGCACAGGCCATACGTATATAGTGTCCCTGTACGTAGTAACACCGCAGGCCGTACGTATATTGTGTCCCTGTACGTAGTATCAGTGCAGGTTGTACGTATATTGTGTCCTTGAACGTAGTATCAGTGCAGGCCGTATGTATATTGTGTCCCTGTATGTAATATCAGCGCAGGACGTATGTATATTGTGTCCCTGTACGTAGTATCAGTGCAGGCCGTACGTATATTGTGTCCTTGTACGTAGTATCAGTGCAGGCCGTACGTATATTGTGTCCCTGTACGTAGTATCAGTGCAGGCCGTACGTATATTGTGTCCCTGTACGTAGTTTCAGTGCAGGCCGTACGTATATTGTGTCCCTGTACGTAGTTTCAGTGCAGGCCGTACGTATATTGTGTCCCTGTATGTAATATCAGTGCAGGCCATATGTATATTGTGTCCCTGTACGTAGTATCAGTGCAGGCTGTACGTATATTGTGTCCCTGTACGTAGTATCAGTGCAGGCCGTACGTATAGTGTGTCCCTGTACATAGTATCAGCGCAGGACGTATGTATATTGTGTCCCTGTACGTAGTATCAGTGCAGGCCGTACGTATAGTGTGTCCCTGTACATAGTATCAGTGCAGGCTGTACGTATATTGTGTCCCTGTACGTAGTATCAGTGCAGGCCGTACGTATATTGTGTCCCTGTACGTAGTATCAGTGCAGGCCATATGTATATTGTGTCCCTGTACGTAGTATCAGTGCAGGCCGTACATATATTGTGTCCCTGTACGTAGTATCAGTGCAGGCCGTACGTATATTGTGTCCCTGTACGTAGTATCAGTGCAGGCCGTACGTATATTGTGTCCCTGTACGTAGTATCAGTGCAGGCCATACGTTTATTGTGTCCCTGTACGTAGTGTCAGTGCAGGCCGTATGTATATTGTGTCCCTGTACGTAGTATCAGTGCAGGCCATACGTATATTGTGTCCCTGTACGTAGTATCAGTGCAGGCCGTGCGTATATTGTGTCCCTGTACGTAGTTTCAGTGCAGGCCGTACGTATATTGTGTCCCTGTACGTAGTATCAGTGCAGGCCGTACGTATATTGTGTCCCTGTATGTAATATCAGTGCAGGCCATATGTATATTATGTCCCTGTACGTAGTATCAGTGCAGGCCGTACGTATATTGTGTCCCTGTACGTAGTATCAGTGCAGGCTGTACGTATATTGTGTCCCTGTACGTAGTATCAGTGGAGGCCGTACGTATATTGTGTCACTGTACGTAGTATCACTGCAGGCCATACGTTTATTGTGTCCCTGTACGTAGTATCAGTGGAGGCCATACGTATATTGTGTCACTGTACGTAGTATCAGCGCAGGCCTTACGTATGTTGTGTCCCTGTAGGTAGTATCAGTGCAGGCCATACGTATATTGTGTCCCTGTACGTAGTATCAGTGCAGGCCGTATGTATATTGTGTCCCTGTATGTAGTATCAGTGCAGGCCATATGTATATTGTGTCCCTGTACGTAGTATCAGTGCAGGCCATACGTATATTGTGTCCCTGTACGTAGTATCAGTGCAGGCCGTATGTATATTGTGTCCCTGTACGTAGTATCAGTGCAGGCAATACGTATATTGTGTCCCTGTACGTAGTATCAGTGCAGGCCATACGTATATTGTGTCCCTGTACGTAGTATCAGTGCAGGCCATGCGTATATTGTGTCCCTGTACGTAGTATCAGTGCAGGCCGTATGTATATTGTGTCCCTGTACGTAGTATCAGTGCAGGCCGTACATATATTGTGTCCCTGTACGTAGTATCAGCACAGGCCGTACGTATATTATTGTGTCCCTGTACATAGTATCACTGCAGGCCGTAGGTATATTGTGTCCCTGTACGTAGTATCAGTGCAGGCCATACGTATATTGTGTCCCTGTACGTAGTATCAGTGCAGGCCGTGCGTATATTGTGTCCCTGTACGTAGTATCAGTGCAGGCCGTACGTATATTGTGTCCCTGTACGTAGTATCAGTGCAGGCCGTACGTATATTGTGTCCCTGTACGTAGTATCAGTGCAGGTCGTACGTATATTGTGTCCCTTTATGTAATATCAGTGCAGGCCATATGTATATTGTGTCCCTGTACGTAGTATCAGTGCAGGCCGTACGTATATTGTGTCCCTGTACGTAGTATCAGTGCAGGCCATACGTATATTGTGTCCCTGTACGTAGTATCAGTGCAGGCCGTAGGTATATTGTGTCCCTGTACGTAGTATCACTGCAGGCCATACGTTTATTGTGTCCCTGTACGTAGTATCACTGCAGGCCATACGTTTATTGTGTCCCTGTACGTAGTATCAGTGGAGGCCGTACGTATATTGTGTCACTGTACGTAGTATCACTGCAGGCCATACGTTTATTGTGTCCCTGTACGTAGTATCAGTGGAGGCCGTACGTATATTGTGTCACTGTACGTAGTATCAGCGCAGGCCTTACGTATGTTGTGTCCCTGTACATAGTATCAGTGCAGGCCATACGTATATTGTGTCCCTGTACGTAGTATCAGTGCAGGCCGTACGTATAGTGTGTCCCTGTACATAGTATCAGTGCAGGCCGTACGTATATTGTGTCCCTGTACGTAGTATCAGTGCAGGCCGTACGTATAGTGTGTCCCTGTACATAGTATCAGTGCAGGCCGTACGTATATTGTGTCCCTGTACGTAGTATCAGTGCAGGCCGTACGTATAGTGTGTCCCTGTACGTAGTATCAGTGCAGGCCGTACGTATATTGTGTCTCTGTACGTAGTATCAGTGCAGGCCGTACGTATATTGTGTCCCTGTACGTAGTATCAGTGCAGGCCGTACGTATATTGTGTCTCTGTACGTAGTATCAGTGCAGGCCGTACGTATATTGTGTCTCTGTACGTAGTATCAGTGCAGGCTGCACGTATATTGTGTCCCTGTACGTAGTATCAGTGCAGGCCATATGTATATTGTGTCTCTGTACGTAGTATCAGTGCAGGCCGTACGTATATTGTGTCCCTGTACGTAGTATCAGTGGAGGCCGTACGTATATTGTGTCACTGTACGTAGTATCACTGCAGGCCATACGTTTACTGTGTCCCTGTACGTAGTATCAGAGGAGGCCATACGTATATTGTGTCACTGTACGTAGTATCAGCGCAGGCCTTACGTATGTTGTGTCCCTGTACGTAGTATCAGTGCAGGCCATACGTATATTGTGTCCCTTTACGTAGTATCAGTGCAGGACGTACGTATATTGTGTCCCTGTACGTAGTATCAGTGCAGGCCATACGTATATTGTGTCCCTGTACGTAGTATCAGTGCAGGCCGTGCGTATATTGTGTCCCTGTACGTAGTATCAGTGCAGGCCGTATGTATATTGTGTCCCTGTACGTAGTATCAGTGCAGGCCGTACGTATATTGTGTCCCTGTACGTAGTATCAGCACAGGCCGTACGTTTATTATTGTGTCCCCGTACATAGTATCAGTGCAGGCCGTACGTATATTGTGTCTCTGTACATAGTATCAGTGCAGGTCATACCTATATTGTGTCCCTGTACGTCGTATCAGTGCAGGCTGTACGTATATTGTGTCCCTGTACGTAGTATCAGTGCAGGCCGTACGTATATTGTGTCCCTATACGTAATGTCAGCACAGGACATACGTATATAGTGTCCCTGTACGTAGTAACACCGCAGGCCGTACGTATATTGTGTCCCTGTACATAGTATCAGTGCAGGCCGTACGTATATTGTGTCCCTGTACGTAGTATCTGCGCAGGCCGTATGTATATTGTGTCCCTGTACGTAATATCAGCGCAGGCCGTACGTATATTGTGTCCCTGTACGTAGTATCAGCGCAGGCCGCACGTATATTGTGTCCTTGTACATAGTATCAGCACAGGCCGTACGTATATTATTGTGTCCCTGTACGTAGTATCAGTGCAGGCCTTACGTATATTGTGTCCCTGTACGTAGTATCAGCGCAAGCTGTACATATATTGTGTCCTTTTACGTAGTATCAGCGCAGGTTGTACGTATATTGTGTCCTTGTACGTAGTATCAGTGCAGGCCGTACGTATATTGTGTCCTTGTACGTAGTATCAGTGCAGGCCGTATGTATATTGTGTCCCTGTATGTAATATCAGCGCAGGACGTATGTATATTGTGTCCCTGTACGTAGTATCAGTGCAGGCCGTACGTATATTGTGTCCTTGTACGTAGTATCAGTGCAGGCCGTACGTATATTGCGTCCCTGTATGTAGTATCAGTGCAGGCCATACGTATATAGTGTCCCTGTATGTAGTATCAGTGCAGGCTGTGCGTATATTGTGTCCCTGTACGTAGTATCAGTGCAGGCCGTATGTATATTGTGTCCCTGTACGTAGTATCAGTGCAGGCCGTACGTATATTGTGTCCCTGTACGTAGTATCAGTGCAGGCCATATTTATATTGTGTCCCTGTACGTTGTATCAGCACAGGCCGTACGTTTATTATTGTGTCCCCGTACATAGTATCAGTGCAGGCCGTACGTATATTGTGTCCCTGTACGTAGTATCAGTGCAGGCCATATTTATATTGTGTCCCTGTACGTTGTATCAGCAAAGGCCGTACGTTTATTATTGTGTCCCCGTACATAGTATAAGTGCAGGCCGTACGTATATTGTGTCCCTGTACGTCGTATCAGTGCAGGCTGTACGTATATTGTGTCCCTGTACGTAGTATCAGTGCAGGCCGTATGTATATTGTGTCCCTGTACGTAGTATCAGTACAGGCCATACGTATATTGTGTCCCTGTACGTAGTATCAGTGCAGGCCGTACGTATATTGTGTCCCTGTACGTAGTATCAGTGCAGGCCGTACGTATATTGTGTCCCTGTACGTAGTATCAGTGCAGGCCATACGTATATTGTGTCCCTGTAAGTAGTATCAGTGCAGGCCGTACGTATATTGTGTCCCTGTACGTAGTATAAGCACAGGCCGTACGTATATTGTGTCCCTATAAGTAATGTCAGCACAGGCCATACGTATATTGTGTCCCTGTACGTAGTAACACCGCAGGCCGTACGTATATTGTGTCCCTGTATGTAGTATCAGTGCAGGCCGTACGTATATTGTGTCCCTGTACGTAGTATCAGTGCAGGCCGTACGTATAATGTATCCCTGTACGTAGTATCAGTGCAGGCCGTACGTATATTGTGTCCCTGTACGTAGCATCAGTGCAGGCCGTACGTATATTGTGTCCCTGTACGTAGTATCAGTGCAGGCCGTACGTATATTGTGTCCCTGTACGTAGTATCAGCGCAGGCCGTACGTATATTGTGTCCCTGTACATAGTATCAGCACAGGCCGTACGTATATTATTGTGTCCCTGTACGTAGTATCAGTGCAGGCCGTATGTATATTGTGTCCCTGTACGTAGTATCAGTGCAGGCCGTACGTATATTATGTGTCACTGTACGTAGTATTAGCGCAGGCCGTATGTATATTGTGTCCCTGTACGTAGTATCAGTGCAGGCCGTACGTATATTGTGTCCCTGTACGTAGTATCTGCGCAGACTGTACGTTTATAGTGTCCCTGTACGTAGTATCTGCGCAGGCTGTACGTATATTGTTTCCCTGTATGTAGTATCAGTGCAGGCCGTACGTATATTGTGTCCCTGTACGTAGTATCTGCGCAGGCCGTATGTATATTGTGTCCCTGTACGTAGTATCAGCGCAGGCCGTACGTATATTGTGTCCCTGTACGTAGTATTAGCGCAGGCCATACGTATATTGTGTCCTTGTACATAGTATCAGTGCAGGCCATATGTATATTGTGTCCTTGTACGTGGTATCAGTGCAGGCCGTACGTATATTGTGTCCCTGTACGTAGTATCAGCGCAAGCTGTACGTATATTGTGTCCTTTTACGTAGTATCAGCGCAGGCTGTACATATATTGTGTCCTTGTACGTAGTATCAGTGCAGGCCGTATGTATATTGTGTCCCTGTATGTAATATCAGCGCAGGACGTATGTATATTGTGTCCCTGTACGTAGTATCAGTGCAGGCCGTACGTATATTGTGTCCCTGTACGTAGTTTCAGTGCAGGCCGTACGTATATTGTGTCCCTGTACGTAGTATCAGTGCAGGCCATACGTATATTGTGTCCCTGTACGTAGTATCAGTGCAGGCCGTATGTATATTGTGTCCCTGTATGTAATATCAGCGCAGGACGTATGTATATTGTGTCCCTGTACGTAGTATCAGTGCAGGCCGTACGTATATTGTGTCCCTGTACGTAGTATCAGTGCAGGCCGTACGTATATTGTGTCCCTGTACGTAGTATAAGCACAGGCCGTACGTTTATTATTGTGTCCCCGTACATAGTATCAGTGCAGGCCGTACGTATATTGTGTCCCTGTACGTAGTATCAGTGCAGGCCGTACGTATATTGTGTCCCTGTACGTAGTATCAGTGCAGGCCGTACGTATATTGTGTCCCTGTACATAGTATCAGTGCAGGCCATACGTATATTGTGTCCCTGTACGTAGTATCAGTGCAGGCCATACGTATATTGTGTCCCTGTACGTAGTATCAGCACAGGCCGTACGTTTATTATTGTGTCCCCGTACATAGTATCAGTGCAGGCCGTACGTATATTGTGTCCCTGTACATTGTATCAGTGCAGGCCATACGTATATTGTGTCCCTGTACGTCGTATCAGTGCAGGCTGTACGTATATTGTGTCCCTGTACGTAGTATCAGTGCAGGCCGTATCTATATTGTGTCCCTGTACGTAGTATCAGTACAGGCCATACGTATATTGTGTCCCTGTACGTAGTATCAGTGCAGGCCGTACGTGTATTGTGTCCCTGTACGTAGTATCAGTGCAGGCCATACGTATATTGTGTCCCTGTACGTAGTATCAGTGCAGGCTGTACGTATATTGTGTCCCTGTAAGTAGTATCAGTGCAGGCCGTACGTATATTGTGTCCCTGTACGTAGTATCAGCACAGGCCGTACGTATATTGTGTCCCTATAGGTAATGTCAGCACAGGCCATACGTATATTGTGTCCCTGTACGTAGTAACACCGCAGGCCGTACGTATATTGTGTCCCTGTACGTAGTATCAGTGCAGGCCGTACGTATATTGTGCCCCTGTACGTAGTATCAGTGCAGGCCGTACGTATATTGTATCCCTGTACGTAGTATCAGTGCAGGCCGTATGTATATTGTGTCCCTGTACGTAGTATCAGTGCAGGCTGTACATACATTGTGTCACTGTACGTAGTATTAGTGCAGGCCGTACGTATTTTGTGTCCCTGTACGTAGTATCAGCGCAGGCCGTACGTATATTGTGTCCCTGTACGTAGTATCTGCGCAGGCTGTACGTAAATTGTGTCCCTATACGTAGAATCTGCGCAGGCTGTACGTATATTGTGTCCCTGTACGTAATATCAGTGCAGGCAGTATGTATATTGTGTCCCTGTACGTAGTATCTGCGCAGGCCGTATGTATATTGTGTCCCTGTACGTAGTATCTGCGCAGGCTGTACGTATATTGTGTCCCTGTACGTAGTATCTGCGCAGGCTGTACGTATATTGTGTCCCTGTACGTAGTATCAGTGCAGGCCGTACGTATATTGTGTCCTTGTACGTAGTATCAGTGCAGGCCGTACGTATATTGTGTCCCTGTACGTAGTATCAGTGCAGGCCATATGTATATTGTGTCCCTGTACGTAGTATCAGTACAGGCCGTACGTATATTGTGTCCCTGTACGTAGTTTCAGTGCAGGCCGTACGTATATTGTGTCCCTGTACGTAGTATCAGTGCAGGCCATACTTATATTGTGTCCCTGTACGTCGTATCAGTGCAGGCTGTATGTATATTGTGTCCCTGTACGTAGTATCAGTGCAGGCCGTATGTATATTGTGTCCCTGTACGTAGTATCAGTACAGGCCATACGTATATTGTGTCCCTGTACGTAGTATCAGTGCAGGCCGTACATATATTGTGTCCCTGTACGTAGTATCAGTGCAGGCCATACATATATTGTGTCCCTGTAAGTAGTATCAGTGCAGGCCGTACGTATATTGTGTCCCTGTAAATAGTATCAGTGCAGGCCGTACGTATATTGTGTCCCTGTACGTAGTATCAGCACAGGCCGTACGTATATTGTGTCCCTATACGTAATGTCAGCACAGGCCATACGTATATTGTGTCCCTGTACGTAGTAACACCGCAGGCCGTACGTATATTGTGTCCCTGTACGTAGTATCAGTGCAGGCCGTACGTATATTGTATCCCTGTACGTAGTATCAGTGCAGGCCGTACGTATATTGTGTCCCTGTACGTAGCATCAGTGCAGGCCGTATGTATATTGTGTCCCTGTACGTAGTATCAGTGCAGGCCGTATGTATATTGTGTCACTGTACGTAGTATTAGCGCAGGCCGTACGTATATTGTGTCCCTGTACGTAGTATCGGTGCAGGCCGTACGTATATTGTGTCCCTGTACGTAGTATCTGTGCAGGCTGTACGTATATTGTGTCCCTGTACGTAGTATCTGCGCAGGCTGTACGTATATTGTGTCCCAGTACGTAGTATCAGTGCAGGCCGTACGTATATTGTGTCCCTGTACGTAGTATCTGCGCAAGCCGTATGTATATTGTGTCCCTGTACGTAGTATCAGCGCAGGCCGTACGTATATTGTGTCCCTGTACGTAGTATCAGCGCAGGCCGTACGTATATTGTGTCCCTGTACATAGTATCAGCACAGGCCATACGTATATTATTGTGTCCCTGTACGTAGTATTAGTGCAGGCCGTACGTATATTGTGTCCTTGTACGTAGTATCAGTGCAGGCCGTACGTATATTGTGTCCCTGTACGTAGTATCAGCGCAAGCTGTACGTATATTGTGTCCTTTTACGTAGTATCAGCGCAGGCTGTACGTATATTGTGTCCTTGTACGTAGTATCAGTGCAGGCCGTATGTATAGTGTGTCCCTGTATGTAATATCAGCGCAGGACGTATGTATATTGTGTCCCTGTACGTAGAATCAGTGCAGGCCGTACGTATATTGTGTCCCTGTACGTAGTATCAGTGCAGGCCGTACGTATATTGTGTCCTTGTACGTAGTATCAGTGCAGGCCGTACGTATATTGTGTCCCTGTACGTAGTATCAGTGCAGGCCATATGTATATTGTGTCCCTGTACGTAGTATCAGTGCAGGCCGTACGTATATTATGTCCCTGTACGTAGTTTCAGTGCAGGCCGTACGTATATTGTGTCCCTGTACGTAGTTTCAGTGCAGGCCGTACGTATATTGTGTCCCTGTATGTAATATCAGTGCAGGCCATATTTATATTGTGTCCCTGTACGTAGTATCAGTGCAGGCCGTATGTATATTGTGTCCCTGTACGTAGTATCAGTGCAGGCCGTACGTATATTGTGTCCCTGTACGTAGTATCAGTGCAGGCCATATGTATATTGTGTCCCTGTACGTAGTATCAGTGCAGGCCGTACGTATATTGTGTCCCTGTACGTAGTTTCAGTGCAGGCCGTACGTATATTGTGTCCCTGTACGTAGTTTCAGTGCAGGCCGTACGTATATTGTGTCCCTGTATGTAATATCAGTGCAGGCCATATTTATATTGTGTCCCTGTACGTAGTATCAGCACAGGCCGTACGTTTATTATTGTGTCCACATACATAGTATCATAATTAATTAAATGCCCTATCCTCCTGGCTTGCTGGAAAACTTTAATAACTGGAGCCATAAAACTGACTCAACAACATAACTATGTACAAATATAACTCTTAAATAACTTTACATAAAACTGTAATACTTGAATAACCACGCAGACACAGATATATGGGAAAAGACCCGAAGGTCGCATTTATTGTAGAACGTGAGAACCGGTTGGACTCAACGGGGCCAGCTAAAACATGTGGCGGCAATCTAGTTAGGAGTAGGAACCCCCTGCTAGGAAGAATGGACCGCGCCCGTGAATGCCCACACAAGCGGAGCTCAGCTGCCGCAGAAGCTTAGGGAGTTCTCGGCATCTTAGAATGGGAGGGACCCCAGGCGCGCGCCTGCAGAGATCACCCTCCCCTGGGCAGCCGTCACTCTACCTCTGATGGCAAACCGGGGCGCGGACCAACCGCCACAAGAGATAGCCCAACAGGCTCACCTCTTGCCGCCACACCTATAGATGATTAAGTATAGCACGCCTCAAATTACAGAGGAACAGGTCAATGCCCCTCTCAGAGAGGTGCACCCCGTCCCTTCTGTAGAGGCACCTCTCAACCGTTGATATGTTCCCATGTTCCACAACAAACCCTCCTGACTGCCCCAAGAAAATCCTCACCTCTCTGTTAATTTTCTTGCGGACCTGAAAAGCTGTGCGATGAGACTGCATATGGCGCCATTCTATCCTGGGAATGATGTTAGACCATCCTATCCTGACTTGGGGAATCCACGCCTGAATCGTGCGCAGATCCGACTGAATAACCGCACTGAGCTGCTTGCACGGTAGGAGCCCCATATCATTTCCACCTGCGTGGATGATAAGTACGTGGGGTTTCTCCCACCTGCGCAAGGCCCCCTGCAGCAACTCAGGCAGAGCCTGCCACGTAAGCCCCCTGCGCCCTAACCACCTAACAGTGACTCGGGAAGAGGGGAACCCCAACTGACGCCCATCAGGTCTCGCGATCGCTCGAAGCTCCGCCCAGTGGATGTACGAATGCCCCGTAATCCATACTCTCAGTGGACCGCTCCTTGGTCCTAAGAAAAGAAACAGAGGTTAACCATTGCATCTGCAAAACATAATCACTTCTAAACAGTCAAAGGCCTAACATATAAAAGATACCTTTGCAACCTCCATCTCCCCAGAGCTCTAATATGGTCAGCCGACCATCCTAAACTAGCGGCAGTGGTGGCCGCGCCCACCCTAAAGGAATGGGGAGCAATGACCATTGGGTCAAGACCTCCCCTTGATGCTGCCCAGGCCAACACCTTCCTAAACTGGAATCTAGTCAACGAGGAACCGTCCTCGTGAACTAGAAATTGTGAGAAACCCTCAGGACGCACGTCCATATAGGCTTTAACCAGTCTGACCGGGCAGCAAACAGATTCATAATTGGCCGGCAAAGCTAACCAAGTACCTCTCCCTTCTTGGTCAGTTTTGGATCTGGGAAGAAAGACCAAGATAGACGACCCATCGTCTCTGACATGAGGCAGCAAAAGGTCGCCCGTCTTTTTCTTAGAGGGCGGGACAATTTCCCCTACCCTAAGAGCCCCGTGAAAAGCCAGCCCATAGGCGGCTGAGAACAGGGCAGCTTCGTAGGTGGATGAACAGACCGCAGGCAAAACTCGGCACAACTTTACCAGACGCTCAATGGTAACTGGTTCCCTGAAATCCCTGACCCTGGGGGCCATACGCCCCCAGCCTCGAAGTACCTGCCTAACCAGGAAGGTCTTCGAGGCGTCAGCAAGCCCATACAACTTGCAGAAAAAGGACACTGCCGCCAGGCGTGAACCCACCGCAGTCTTCGAAACACCATTACCTTTAAGTTCGGTAATCCATTCTAGTAAGCCCCACTGGTCCCCGTCACAGGAGGGACGGCACCTGAAGTCACAAAAAGCGATCCACTCCGTCCAGTATTTCACATAAGTAGCCCAGGTAGACGGAGCGAGGGAAGCCCGAACCATCGCAATCAAGGGGCCCCATCCAGCGCCACCTGCCATAAGTAAGTGGGACAGGACAATCCGTTAGTGTCCGCATCGGGCACCAGTGCATAAAATGCTTCCCATTGAAAACGGGAGAGTGCATCAGCGATCCTATTCTTGACACCCGGGACATGCTTAGCACGGAACACAATATTCAGGTGCAGACACCTCAGCACCAACAGTCTCAAATACCGCACAACCGGAGGGGAACTAGATGAGCACGTACTGACTCCAACATGCGCTGAATTTTTTCTTGTGGCAGACGGCACTGCTCTGCCACCAAATCATCTTCGATGCCCAAAAAAGTAAGGCACGTGCAAGGACCCTGGGACTTGTCCTCCGCCAGAGGAACTCCCATTCTATCCATCAGAAACCTGGTGACTTTCATCAGGAAAGCACACTCAGATGATCCTGTCCGCCCAACCAGCAGAAAATCATCCAAATAGTGTGCCAGGCCGTCGAATCCGGCCACCTCCGCGATGGCCCAGTGCAAGAAGCAGCTGAAAGCCTCGAAGTAAGCACACGAAATTGAGCACCCCATGGGCAAGCATTTGTCCACGTAGTACTGCCCCTCAAAATAGCACCCCATAAGCCTAAAAGAGGAGGGGTGAATAGGCAGGAGCCGGAAGGCAGATTCTATATCCAGCTTTGCCATCAGAGCTCCGGCCCCCGACCTGCGAACTAGCCCCAATGCTTCATCAAATGATTGGTAAAAAACTGAGCTAAGTTCAGGGGGGATGGCGTCATTCACCGAACGACCCTTCGGGAAGGACAGATGTTGGATGAGCCGGAATTTACCCGGCTCCTTTTTTGGGACTACCCCCAAGGGCGATACAACCAGCCCTGGGAGGGGAATCTCCCCAAATGGACCGGCCATACGACCCAGCCCAATTTCTTTATTCAGTTTATCCCGCAAAACCCCAGGAAACTGATATGTGGATTTTAGGTTCCTGCGTGACAAGGAACCCTCCACGTGCGATCCGACTGGGATAACAAATCCCGACCGCAGACCGCCTCCAAGCAGCAAGGCGGCCTCCTTAAATGGGTATAGCAGCAGCCATTTCTCAATTACGGCCACCTTCAGAGGTGTGGCCGCCCTTTCCAACAGGGAAAGGTTTGGAGCCGGCTGCTGGTCTCTCCTGGGAACGACCCGCGTCCTGGGTTCTGGTACACTCGGACCCTGAGTGGCCGCCACCACAGGTTTTGCACGCATGCCGAAATGCGCATGCCGCTCCCCTGGTACACGATTTGTCCTGGAAGCGCCAGCACACCCCTGTGGGCCGCCGTCGAGAGCGCTGCGAGGCCTTAACGCCCCCCGATGCTCCGACCGCTATAGCAGGCGCCGCCTGTTTTTCAGGACCCAATTGCGCCCACAAACGCGAATCAACGTCACCGAAAGTAAGAAGAGGGTTCCCAACCATCTTTCTACGGAAGGCAGTGTCGTAATCCCGCCAAGCTCCATCCCTGTACTTCTCGTACACTGTTTCAATGGAATCCTGATATTTCAGGATGTTCAAAGCTTGATCGGGAAATTTAGAGATATAACAGGACGCATAAACCCTAAAGCACTTGCGCCATTCCTCATAGGAATCAGGACGTTTAAATGTTTTCGGGCCCGTGCCATCATCCGCCATTTCTTTCTGGCGATAAGCCTCCGCAGAAAGCTCAAACATGTGCACGTACCTCCCACCCTGAATGCGCCGAACCATCTTAGATTTGAGATGTTCATGTAGACTAAACGCAGGCCATGTGTCAGTGTCCCCATGTACAGCTGCCCTGCGCCTGTTCCCCATAACCGGGCTAACTAAGTCTGTTGACGCAGGAGGTGTCAACATAGGAACAGTGGGTTCCATGCGGGATGAACCAGGGGGGAGGGGGAGACCCATAGCCTTCCTTTCTTCCACTAACCATTTCACCATCCTATACATTCTTTTTTGCCCTTTCGCTTCCAACCCCAGGGATCTATCACTTTCAGAACCTGAGTCATCCGAGGATGAGCTTAAAACACTATGTTCAAAAGTAATAGTGTGCTTACCAGCTCCCAAGAGGCGTTGCACCGGGACAGGACCAGAAGAAGTGGATGGCTGTTCCTGAGACTGTGGCTCCCTCTCAACGGCACTGGGGGTGGCCTGGAGTGGCAGTAATGCAGTTCTGGGTTCCATAATGATCTGTGGAGAAAAATGCGAAAGAGGAGTACCCAGGGAAGGGGACGAAGGCCCACTAACCACATTACCACGGGACCCTAGGGGACTGGGGCTCCTGTGATCACTGCCACACTCCTCAATACCATCATCAACCATATCAGCCATACGCACATTCATCACTGCATTAGCAAACTGCACTTGTCTACTCTGTTCAGTCGCAGCTTGCGTGCCCTGACATAGACTGGGCGTGATAACTGGGCCTTTCTTTGCTGAAGCCCTAGTAACAACGCCTGGTGGAGCCCCGCTGAGGGCCACACCCGCGGGCGCCGCCCGCGCACCCTGTCGGGCGCTACGTTTGCTGCGTGACGCAGTACTACGGCGTCTGCTAGGCCGCGATGTATTCGCGGGCCGACGCTTGCCCCCAGCCTGCGTGATTGCGGCCTGAGGCCCTGCGACTTGTTGCGCAGTAGGCATATTCCCCTTCAGGCCTGCGGCTTGCTCATTAATGCCTGTTTCCCCAATCTGGGCCCTTCCGGGCGAACGTGCCCTTGTTCCTTGCCCCTCAGAAACCACTTGCCCCTCAGATACACCATTTGCCCTGATCGGAGCACCATCAAGTGCTAACATACCCCCGGTCAGGCTTGCGGCCTGCTCATGAGATCCCTTATGCAACCTTCTACCCCTTTCAATGACTGCCAAATCAGTGTCCCCTCGCGGGCGCTGAGTAATTGAGCCTCGCTGCGCACCCCCCGCGGGCGTCGCCCCCCCCCCCCCCGGGGTACCCCTCTCTTACCTGTGTACCCCGGCGGAGACGACGATGCTGCCCGCTTGCCTCTGGATTCCGGAATGGCGTTCCCGGATGTGACGTCACCGGAAGTGACGTCACCGGAAACGGCCAACCCGGAAGAGACGGGCCCTGACGCGGCCATGGATACCCGCGTGGACGCCGGCGCGCGAACCAAAGCCGGAGGACCTCCCTGGGATGCCGACCCCCCGCCGGAAAGCACCGCTGCCAAGGATTGGAGCAGCGCCACCGCCATGGAGACCGCCTCACCGGTAAGAGTGACCGGTTCAGGTAAGGCCTCCCCCCCGCCACAACTCGCACTGGGAACAGAGCCCTGCTCACCTGCCACAACCCCCTCTGCTACCTGGGGACCCACTTCTACCACTGGAGGGGGAATTAAAGGAGGGGTGGGAGAGGGGGAGACAACCATAACCTCAGGGTACAGGCTAGACCCCGGGGGACGACTCACCGGCCGAGGGGGGCAAGGCTGCACCACATCTTCTCCTGAGTCAAACTCATCGATCATCAGCTGTATATTGTGTCCCTGTATGTAATATCAGCGCAGGACGTATGTATATTGTGTCCCTGTACGTAGTATCAGTGCAGGCCGTATGTATATTGTGTGCCTGTACGTAGTATCAGTGCAAGCCATACGTATATTGTGTCCCTGTACGTAGTATCAGTGCAGGCCGTACGTATATTGTGTCCCTGTACGTAGTATCAGTGCAGGCCGTACGTATATTGTGTCCCTGTACGTAGTATCAGTGCAGGCTGTACGTATATTGTGTCCCTGTACGTAGTATCAGTGCAGGCTGTACGTATATTGTGTCCCTGTACGTAGTATCAGTGCAGGCTGTACGTATATTGTGTCCCTGTACGTAGTATCAGCGCAGGCCATATGTATATTGTGTCCCTGTACGTAGTATCAGCGCAGGCCGTACGTATATTGTGTCCCTGTACGTAGTATCAGTGCAGGCCGTAGGTATATTGTGTCCCTGTACGTAGTATCAGCGCAGGCTGTACGTATATTGTGTCCCTGTACGTAGTATCAGCGCAGGCCGTACGTATATTGTGTCCCTGTACGTAGTATCAGCGCAGGCTGTACGTATATTGTGTCCCTGTACGTAGTATCAGCGCAAGCTGTACGTATATTGTGTCCTTGTACGTAGTATCAGCGCAGGCTGTACGTATATTGTGTCCTTGTACTTAGTATCAGTGCAGGCCGTATGTATATTGTGTCCCTGTATGTAATATCAGCGCAGGACGTATGTATATTGTGTCCCAGTACGTAGTATCAGTGCAGGCCGTACGTATAGTGTGTCCCTGTACATAGTATCAGTGCAGGCCGTGCGTATATTGTGTCCCTGTACGTAGTATCAGTGCAGGCCGTACATATATTGTGTCCCTGTACGTAGTATCAGTGCAGGCCATAAGTATATTGTGTCCCTGTACGTAGTATCAGTACAGGCCATACGTATATTGTGTCCCTGTACGTAGTATCAGTGCAGGCCGTACGTATATTGTGTCCATGTACGTAGTATCAGTGCAGGCCATACGTATATTGTGTCCCTGTACGGAGTATCAGTGCAGGCCGTACGTATATTGTGTCCCTGTAAGTAGTATCAGTGCAGGCCATACGTATATTGTGTCCCTGTACGTAGTATCTGCGCAGGCCGTATATATATTGTATCCTTGTACGTAGCATCAGCACAGGCCGTACGTATATTGTGTCCCTGTACATAGTATCAGTGCAGGCCGTACGTATATTGTGTCCATGTACGTAGTATCAGTGCAGGCCATACGTATATTGTGTCCCTGTACGTAGTATCAGTGCAGGCCGTACGTATATTGTGTCCCTGTAAGTAGTAACAGTGCAGGCCATACTTATATTGTGTCCCTGTACGTAGTATCTGCGCAGGCCGTATATATAGTGTATCCTTGTACGTAGTATCAGCACAGGCCGTACTTATATTGTGTCCCTGTACGTAGTATCAGTGCAGGCCGTACGTATATTGTGTCCCTGTACGTAGTATCAGTGCAGGCCGTATGTATATTGTGTCCCTGTACGTAGTATCAGTGCAGGCCGTACGTATATTGTGTCACTGTACGTAGTATTAGCGCAGGCCGTACGTATATTGTGTCCCTGTATGTAGTACCTGCGCAGGCCGTATATATATTGTATCCTTGTACGTAGTATCAGCACAGGCTGTACGTATATTGTGTCCCTGTACGTAGTATCAGTGCAGGCCGTACGTATATTGTGTCCTTGTACGTAGTATCAGTGCAGGCCTTACGTATATTGTGTCCCTGTACGTAGTATCAGTGCAGGCCATATGTATATTGTGTCCCTGTACGTAGTATCAGCGCAGGCCGTACGTATATTGTGTCCCTGTACGTAGTATCAGTGCAGGCCGTACGTATATTGTGTCCCTGTACATAGTATCAGCGCAGGCCGTACGTATATTGTGTCCCTGTACGTAGTATCAGTGCAGGCCGTACGTATATTGTGTCCCTGTACGTAGTTTCAGTGCAGGCCGTACGTATATTGTGTCCCTGTACGTAGTTTCAGTGCAGGCCGTACGTATATTGTGTCCCTGTACGTAGTATCAGTGCAGGCCATACGTATATTGTGTCCCTGTATGTAATATCAGTGCAGGCCATATGTATATTGTGTCCCTGTACGTAGTATCAGTGCAGGCCATACGTATATTGTGTCCCTGTACGTAGTATCAGTGCAGGCTGTACGTATATTGTTTCCCTGTACGTAGTATCAGTGCAGGTCGTACGTATATTGTGTCCCTGTACGTAGTATCAGTGCAGGCTGTACGTATATTGTGTCCCTGTACGTAGTATCAGTGGAGGCCATACGTATATTGTGCCACTGTACGTAGTATCAGTGGAGACCGTACGTATATTGTGTTCTTGTACGTAGTATCAGCGCAGGCCGTACGTATGTTGTGTCCCTGTATGTAATATCAGCGCAGGACGTATGTATATTGTGTCCCTGTACGTAGTATCAGTGCAGGCCGTACGTATATAGTGTGCCTGTACGTAGTATCAGTGCAAGCCATACGTATATTGTGTCCCTGTACATAGTATCAGTGCAGGCCGTACGTATATTGTGTCCCTGTATGTAGTATCAGTGCAGGCCGTACGTATATTGTGTCCTTGTACGTAGTATCAGTGCAGGCCGTACGTATATTGTGTCCCTGGACGTAGTATCAGTGCAGGCCGTACGTATATTGTGTCCCTGGACGTAGTATCAGTGCAGGCCGTACGTATATTGTGTCCTTGTACGTAGTATCAGTGCAGGCCGTACGTATATTGTGTCCCTGTACGTAGTTTCAGTGCAGGCCGTACGTATATTGTGTCCCTGTACGTAGTATCAGTGCAGGCCGTACGTATATTGTGTCCCTGTACGTAGTTTCAGTGCACGCCGTACGTATATTGTGTCCCTGTACATAGTATCAGTTCAGGCCGTACGTATATTGTGTCCTTGTACGTAGTATCAGTGGAGGCCGTACGTATATTGTGTCCCTGTACGTAGTATCAGTGCAGGCTGTACGTATAATGTGTCCCTGTACGTAGTATCAGTGCAGGCCGTACGTATATTGTGTCCCTGTACGTAGTATCAGTGCAGGCTGTACGTATATTGTGTCCCTGTACGTAGTATCAGTGCAGGCCATATGTATATTGTGTCCCTGTACGTAGTATCAGTGCAGGCCGTACGTATATTGTGTCCCTGTACGTAGTATCAGTGCAGGCCGTATGTATATTGTGTCCCTGTATGTAGTATCAGTGCAGGCTGTACGTATATTGTGTCCCTGTACGTAGTATCAGTGCAGGCTGTACGTATATTGTGTCCCTGTACGTAGTATCAGTGCAGGCCGTATGTATATTGTGTCCCTGTACGTAGTATCAGCGCAGGCCGTACGTATATTGTGTCCCTGTACGTAGTATCAGTGCAGGCCGTACGTATATTGTGTCCCTGTATGTAATATCAGCGCAGGACGTATGTATATTGTGTCCCTGTACGTAGTATCAGTGCAGGCCGTACGTACGTATATTGTGTCCCTGTACGTAGTATCAGTGCAGGCTGTACGTATATTGTGTCCTTGTACGTAGTATCAGTGCAGGCCGTACGTATATTGTGTCCCTGTACGTAGTATCAGTGCAGGCCATATGTATATTGTGTCCCTGTACGTAGTATCAGTGCAGGACGTACGTATATTGTGTCCCTGTACGTAGCATCAGTGCAGGCCGTAAGACAGTGGAGGGCAGCATAGCCCAGAACGACCATAATAATTAAGGCCCTTAGGAGTGTGCTGCTGTGAAGTTGCAACAATGTTGCATTAGTGAGGGTGGGGTTTAGCTTACCTTTAAGTAGTCAGCTCCCAAGGCCCAAACCCTCTTTTCCAGCTCGTCTTCACAGCGTCAGGATCATCTGTCAGGAGTCCTGTGGAAGAAGATGTCGGAATTAGATGAGCTGATGATCGATGAGTTTGACTCAGGAGAAGATGTGGTGCAGCCTTCCCCCCCTCGCCCGGTGAGTCGTCCCCCGGGGTCTAGCCTGTACCCTGAGGTTATGATTGTCTCCCCCTCTCCCACCCCTCCTTTAATTCCCCCTCCAGTGGTAGAAGTGGGTCCCCAGGTAGCAGAGGGGGTTGTGGCAAGTGAGCAGGGCTCTGTTCCCAGTGCGAGTTGTAGCGGGGGGAGGCCTTACCTGAACCGGTCACTCTTACCGGTGAGGCGGTCTCCACGGCGGTGGCGCTGCTCCAATCCTTGGCAGCGGTGCTTTCCGGCGGGGGGTCGGCATCCCAGGGAGGTCCTCCGGCTTCGGTTCGCGCGCCGGCGTCCACGCGGGTATCCATGGCCGCGTCAGGGCCCGTCTCTTCCGGGTTGGCCGTTTCCTGTGACGTCACGTCCGGGAACGCCATTCCGGAATCCAGAGGCAAGCGGGCAGCATCGTCGTCTCCGCCGGGGTACACAGGTAAGAGAGGGGTACCCCGGGGGGGGGGGGGGCGACGCCCGCGGGGGGGTGCGCAGCGAGGCTCAATTACTCAGCGCCCGCGAAGGGACACCGATTTGGCGGTCATTGAAAGGGGTAGAAGGTTGCATGAGGGATCTCATGAGCAGGCCGCAAGCCTGACCGGGGGTATGTTAGCACTTGATGGTGCTCCGATCAGGGCAAATGAGGTGTCAGAAGGGCAAGTGGTTTCTGAGGGGCAAGTAGCAAGGGCACGTTCGCCCGGAAGGGCCCAGATTGGGGAAACAGGCATTAATTAGCAGGCCGCAGGCCTGACGGGGAATATGCCTACTGCGCAACAAGTCGCAGGGCCTCAGGCCGCAATCACGCAGGCTGGGGGCAAGCGTCGGCCCGCGAATACATTGCGGCCTAGCAGACGCCGTAGTACTGCGTCACGCAGCAAACATAGCGCCCGACAGGGTGAATGGGCGGCTCCCGCGGGTGTGGCCCTCAGCGGGGCTCCACCAGGCATTATTACTAGGGCTTCAGCAAAGAAAGGCCCAGTTATCCCGCCCAGTCTATGTCTGGGCGCGCAGGCTGCGACTGAACAGGGTAGACAAGTGCAGTTTGCTAATGCAGTGATGAATGTGCGTATGGCTGATATGGTTGATGATGGTATTGAGGAGTGTGGCAGTGATCACAGAAGCCCCAGTCCCCTAGGGTCCCGTGGTAATGTGGTTAGTGGGCCTTCGTCCCCTTCCCTGGGTACTCCTCTTTCGCATTTTTCTCCACAGATCATTATGGAACCCAGAACTGCATTACTGCCACTCCAGGCCACCCCCAGTGCCGTTGAGAGGGAGCCACAGTCTCAGGAACAGCCATCCACTTCTTCTGGTCCTGTCCCGGTGCAACGCCTCTTGGGAGCTGGTAAGCACACTATTACTTTTGAACGTAGTGTTTTAAGCTCATCCTCGGATGACTCAGGTTCTGAAAGTGATAGATCCCTGGGGTTGGAAGCGAAAGGGCAAAAAAGAATGTATAGGATGGTGAAATGGTTAGTGGAAGAAAGGAAGGCTATGGGTCTCCCCCTCCCCCCTGGTTCATCCCGCATGGAACCCACTGTTCCTATGTTGACACCTCCCGCGTCAACAGACTTAGTTAACCCGGTTATGGGGAACAGGCGCAGGGCAGCTGTACATGGGGACACTGACACATGGCCTGCGTTTAGTCTACATGAACATCTCAAATCTAAGATGGTTCGGCGCATTCAGGGTGGGAGGTACGTGCACATGTTTGAGCTTTCTGCGGAGGCTTATCGCCAGAAAGAAATGGCGGATGATGGCACGGGCCCGAAAAAATTTAAACGTCCTGATTCCTATAGGAATGGCGCAAGTGCTTTAGGGTTTATGCGTCCTGTTATATCTCTAAATTTCCCGATCAAGCTTTGAACATCCTGAAATATCAGGATTCCATTGAAACAGTGTACGAGAAGTACAGGGATGGAGCTTGGCGGGATTACGACGCTGCCTTCCGTAGAAAGATGGTTGGGAACCCTCTTCTTACTTTCAGTGACGTTGATTCGCATTTGTGGGCGCAATTGGGTCCTGAAAAACAGGCGGCGCCTGCTATAGCGGTCGGAGCATCGGGGGGCGTTAAGGCCTCGTATCGCTCTCGATGGCGGCCCACAGGGGTGTGCTGGCGCTTCCAGGACAAATCGTGTACCAGGGGAGCGGCATGCGCATTTCGGCATGCGTGCAAAACTTGCAGTGGCGGCCACTCGGGGTCCGAGTGTACCAGAACCCAGGACGCGGGTCATTCCCAGGAGAGACCAGCAGCCGGCTCCAAACCTTTCCCTGTTGGAAAGGGCGGCCACACCTCTGAAGGTGGCCGTAATTGAGAAATGGCTGCTGCTATACCCATTTAAGGAGGCCGCCTTGCTGCTTGGAGGCGGTCTGCGGTCGGGATTTGTTATCCCAGTCGGATCGCACGTGGAGGGTTCCTTGTCACGCAGGAACCTAAAATCCGCATATCAGTTTCCCGGGGTTTTTGCGGGATAAACTGAATAAAGAAATTGGGCTGGGTCGTATGGCAGGCCCATTTGAGGATATTCCCCTCCCAGGGCTGGTTGTATCGCCCTTGGGGGTAGTCCCAAAAAAGGAGCCGGGTAAATTCCGGCTCATCCAACATCTGTCCTTCCCGAAGGGTCGTTCGGTGAATGACGCCATCCCCCCTGAACTTAGCTCAGTTTTTTACCAATCATTTGATGAAGCATTGGGGCTAGTTCGCAGGGCGGGGGCCGGAGCTCTGATGGCAAAGCTGGATATAGAATCTGCCTTCCGGCTCCTGCCTATTCACCCCTCCTCTTTTAGGCTTATGGGGTGCTATTTTGAGGGGCAGTACTACGTGGACAAATGCTTGCCCATGGGGTGCTCAATTTCGTGTGCTTACTTCGAGGCTTTCAGCTGCTTCTTGCACTGGGCCATCGCGGAGGTGGCCGGATTCGACGGCCTGGCACACTATTTGGATGATTTTCTGCTGGTTGGGTGGACAGGATCATCTGAGTGTGCTTTCCTGATGAAAGTCACCAGGTTTCTGATGGATAGAATGGGAGTTCCTCTGGCGGAGGACAAGTCCCAGGGTCCTTGCACGTGCCTTACTTTTTTGGGCATCGAAGTTGATTCGGTGGCAGAGCAGTGCCGTCTGCCACAAGAAAAAATTCAGCGCATGTTGGAGTCAGTACGCGCTATGAGTACAGAGCTGTATAGCTCCGTAAAAGACCTTCAAATCCTATTGGGTTTGCTGAACTTTGCCGGCAGGATTATTCCTATGGGTAGAATATTCCTCCACAGGCTCGAGAGGCAGCTGTGCGGAGAAAGATCGCAGACCCGGAGGTTCCGGGTGTCTGCTGAGATGGTGGAAGATCTTAAGGTCTGGGAAGAATTTCTTCTCCACTTTAACGGGATCTGTCTGTGGCGGGAGGTTGTTCCTTCTAACGCAGCGATCCAGTTGTTCACTGATGCGGCTGGGTCCCACGGGTACGGGGCTTTCTTGGCCGGGCAATGGAGCGCTGGCCCATGGCCCGCCGCGTGGATAGAAAGAGGCTTGGTCAGAAACCTATGCCTTCTTGAGCTGTTTCCCATACTAGTCGCTCTTGACATTTGGGGCGATCAGCTTCGCGACCGCGAGGTGGTTTTCTGGACAGATAACATGAGCGTTGTTTATGCTGTTAACAGACTTTCATCTAGTTCCCCTCCGGTTGTGCGGTATTTGAGACTGTTGGTGCTGAGGTGTCTGCATCTGAATATTGTGTTCCCTGCTAAGCATGTTCCGGGCGTCCAGAATAGGATTGCTGATGCGCTCTCCCGTTTTCAATGGGAAGCATTTTATGCACTGGTGCCCGATGCGGACACTAACGGATTGTCCTGTCCCACTTACTTATGGCAGGTGGCGCTTGATGGGGCCCCTTGATTGTGATGGTTCGGGCTTCCCTCGCTCCGTCTACCTGGGTTACTTATGTGAAATACTGGACGGAGTGGATCGTTTTTTGTGACTTCAGGTGCCGTCCCTCCTGTGACGGGACCAGTGGGGCTTACTAGAATGGATTACCGAACTTAAAGGTAATGGTGTTTCAAAGACTGCGGTGGGTTCACGCCTGGCGGCAGTGTCCTTTTTCTGCAAGTTGTATGGGCTTGCTGACGCCTTGAAGACCTTCCTGGTTAGGCAGGTACTTCGAGGCTGGGGGCGTATGGCCCCCAGGGTCAGGGATTTCAGGGAACCAGTTACCATTGAGCGTCTGGTAAAGTTGTGCCGAGTTTTGCCGGCGGTCTGTTCATCCGCCTACGAAACTGCCCTGTTCTCAGCCGCCTTTGGGCTGGCTTTTCACGGGGCTCTTAGGGTAGGGGAAATTGTCCCGCCCTCTAAGAAAAAGTCGGGCGGCCTTTTGCTGCCTCATGTCAGAGACGATGGGTCGTCTATCTTGGTCTTTCTTCCCAGATCCAAAACTGACCAAGAAGGGAGAGGTGCCTGGTTAGCTTTGCCGGCCCATGATGAATCTGTTTGCTGCCCGGTCAGACTGGTTAAAGCCTATATGGACGTGCGTCCTGAGGGTTTCTCACAATTTCTAGTTCACGAGGACGGTTCCCTGTTGACTAGATTCCAGTTTAGGAAGGTGTTGGCCTGGGCAGCATCAAGGGCAGGTTTTGATCCAAGGGTCATTGCTCCCCATTCCTTTAGGGTGGGCGCGGCCACCACTGCCGCTAGTTTAGGATGGTCGGCTGACCATATTAGAGCTCTGGGGAGATGGAGGTCGCAAAGGTATCTTTTATATGTTAGGCCTTTGACTGTTTAGAAGTGATTATGTTTTGCAGATGCAATGGTTAACCTCTGTTTCTTTTCTTAGGACCAAGGAGCAGTCCACTGAGAGTATGGATTACGGGGCATTCGTACATCCACTGGGCGGAGCTTCGAGCGATCGCGAGACCTGATGGGCGTCAGTTGGGGTTCCCCTCTTCCCGAGTCACTGTTAGGTGGTTAGGGCGCAGGGGGCTTACGTGGCAGGCTCTGCCTGAGTTGCTGCAGGGGGCCTTGCGCAGGTGGGAGAAACCCCACGTACTTATCATCCACGCAGGTGGAAATGATATGGGGCTCCTACCGTGCAGGCAGCTCAGTGCGGTTGTTCATTCGGATCTGCGCACGATTCAGGCATGGATTCCCCAAGTCAGGATAGGATGGTCTAACATCATTCCTAGGATAGAATGGCGCCATATGCAGTCTCATCGCGCAGCTTTTCAGGTCCGCAAGAAAATTAACAGAGAAGTAAGGATTTTCTTAGGGCAGTCAGGAGGGTTTGTTGTGGAACATGGGAACATATCAACGGCTGAGAGGTGCCTCTACAGAAGGGACGGGGTGCACCTCTCTGAGAGGGGCATTGACCTTTTCCTCTGTAATTTGAGGCGTGCTATACTTAATCATCTATAGGTGTGGCGGCAAGAGGTGAGCCTGTTGGGCTATCTCTTGTGGCGGTTGGTCCGCGCCCCGGTTTGCCATCAGAGGTAGAGTGACGGCTGCCCAGGGGAGGGTGATCTCTGCAGGCGCGCGCCTGGGGTCCCTCCCATTCTAAGATGCCGAGAACTTCCAAAGCTTCTGCGGCAGCTGAGCTCCACTTGTGTGGGCATTCACGGGCGCGGTCCATTCTTCCTAGCAGGGGGTTCCTACTCCTAACTAGATTGCCGCCACATGTTTTAGCTGGCCCCGTTGAGTCCAGCCGGTTCTCACGTTCTACAATAAATGCGACCTTCGGGTCTTTTCCCATATATCTGTGTCTGCGTGGTTATTCAAGTATTACAGTTTTATGTAAAGTTATTTAAGAGTTATATTTGTACATAGTTATGTTGTTGAGCCAGTTTTATGGCTCCAGTTATTAAAGTTTTCCAGCAAGCCAGGAGGATAGGGCATTTAATTAATTAAGACAGTGGAGGGCAGCATAGCCCAGAACGACCATAATAATTAAGGCCCTTAGGAGTGTGCTGCTGTGAAGTTGCAACAATGTTGCATTAGTGAGGGTGGGGTTTAGCTTACCTTTAAGTAGTCAGCTCCCAAGGCCCAAACCCTCTTTTCCAGCTCGTCTTCACAGCGTCCCTCCCTCCCTCCCTGCATTGGTTCATACGGCAATCTTTAGGCTGCTACATCACCAGGGTGTTTCAGCTAGGTGTCCAAGGCTGGATGAGAGCTACGCGGCTTGTTTCCTTAAGTCCAAGGACGGTAGTTTTTGACTCCCCAGGTAGTGGCATGGAGACGCGTCTAGTCACACCTGGTCCTACTGGTTCGGAGATCGTTACTTTACACCCTGGTTAGGCGGTTGGTCCGCGCCCCGGTTTGCCATCAGAGGTAGAGTGACGGCTGCCCAGGGGAGGGTGATCTCTGCAGGCGCGCGCCTGGGGTCCCTCCCATTCTAAGATGCCGAGAACTCCCTAAGCTTCTGCGGCAGCTGAGCTCCGCTTGTGTGGGCATTCACGGGCGCGGTCCATTCTTCCTAGCAGGGGGTTCCTACTCCTAACTAGATTGCCGCCACATGTTTTAGCTGGCCCCGTTGAGTCCAGCCGGTTCTCACGTTCTACAATAAATGCGACCTTCGGGTCTTTTCCCATATATCTGTGTCTGCATGGTTATTCAAGTATTACAGTTTTATGTAAAGTTATTTAAGAGTTATATTTGTACATAGTTATGTTGTTGAGCCAGTTTTATGGCTCCAGTTATTAAAGTTTTCCAGCAAGCCAGGAGGATAGGGCATTTAATTAATTAAGACAGTGGAGGGCAGCATAGCCCAGAACGACCATAATAATTAAGGCCCTTAGGAGTGTGCTGCTGTGAAGTTGCAACAATGTTGCATTAGTGAGGGTGGGGTTTAGCTTACCTTTAAGTAGTCAGCTCCCAAGGCCCAAACCCTCTTTTCCAGCTCGTCTTCACAGCGTCCCTCCCTCCCTCCCTGCATTGGTTCATACGGCAATCTTTAGGCTGCTACATCACCAGGGTGTTTCAGCTAGGTGTCCGAGGCTGGATGAGAGCTACACGGCTTGTTTCCTTAAGTCCAAGGACGGTAGTTTTTGACTCCCCAGGTAGTGGCATGGAGACGCGTCTAGTCACACCTGGTCCTACTGGTTCGGAGATCGTTACTTTACACCCTGGTTAGGCGGTTGGTCCGCGCCCCGGTTTGCCATCAGAGGTAGAGTGACGGCTGCCCAGGGGAGGGTGATCTCTGCAGGCGCGCGCCTGGGGTCCCTCCCATTCTAAGATGCCGAGAACTCCCTAAGCTTCTGCGGCAGCTGAGCTCCGCTTGTGTGGGCATTCACGGGCGCGGTCCATTCTTCCTAGCAGGGGGTTCCTACTCCTAACTAGATTGCCGCCACATGTTTTAGCTGGCCCCGTTGAGTCCAGCCGGTTCTCACGTTCTACAATAAATGCGACCTTCGGGTCTTTTCCCATATATCTGTGTCTGCGTGGTTATTCAAGTATTACAGTTTTATGTAAAGTTATTTAAGAGTTATATTTGTACATAGTTATGTTGTTGAGCCAGTTTTATGGCTCCAGTTATTAAAGTTTTCCAGCAAGCCAGGAGGATAGGGCATTTAATTAATTAAGACAGTGGAGGGCAGCATAGCCCAGAACGACCATAATAATTAAGGCCCTTAGGAGTGTGCTGCTGTGAAGTTGCAACAATGTTGCATTAGTGAGGGTGGGGTTTAGCTTACCTTTAAGTAGTCAGCTCCCAAGGCCCAAACCCTCTTTTCCAGCTCGTCTTCACAGCGTCCCTCCCTCCCTCCCTGCATTGGTTCATACGGCAATCTTTAGGCTGCTACATCACCAGGGTGTTTCAGCTAGGTGTCCGAGGCTGGATGAGAGCTACACGGCTTGTTTCCTTAAGTCCAAGGACGGTAGTTTTTGACTCCCCAGGTAGTGGCATGGATACGCGTCTAGTCACACCTGGTCCTACTGGTTCGGAGATCGTTACTTTACACCCTGGTTAGGCGGTTGGTCCGCGCCCCGGTTTGCCATCAGAGGTAGAGTGACGGCTGCCCAGGGGAGGGTGATCTCTGCAGGCGCGCGCCTGGGGTCCCTCCCATTCTAAGATGCCGAGAACTCCCTAAGCTTCTGCGGCAGCTGAGCTCCGCTTGTGTGGGCATTCACGGGCGCGGTCCATTCTTCCTAGCAGGGGGTTCCTACTCCTAACTAGATTGCCGCCACATGTTTTAGCTGGCCCCGTTGAGTCCAGCCGGTTCTCACGTTCTACAATAAATGCGACCTTCGGGTCTTTTCCCATATATCTGTGTCTGCGTGGTTATTCAAGTATTACAGTTTTATGTAAAGTTATTTAAGAGTTATATTTGTACATAGTTATGTTGTTGAGCCAGTTTTATGGCTCCAGTTATTAAAGTTTTCCAGCAAGCCAGGAGGATAGGGCATTTAATTAATTATGTATATTGTGTCCCTGTACGTAGTTTCAGTGCAGGCCGTACGTATATTGTGTCACTGTACGTAGTATTAGCGCAGGCCGTACGTATATTGTGTCCCTGTACGTAGTATCAGCGCAGGCTGTACGTATATTGTGTCCCTGTACGTAGTATCTGCACAGGCTGTACGTATATTGTGTCCCTGTACGTAGTATCTGCGCAGGCTGTACGAATATTGTGTCCCTGTACGTAGTATCAGTGCAGGCCGTACGTATATTGTGTCCCTGTACGTAGTATCTGCGCAGGCCGTATGTATATTGTGTCCCTGTACGTAGTATCAGCGCAGGCCGTACGTATATTGTGTCCCTGTACGTAGTATCAGTGCAGGCTGTACGTATATTGTTTCCCTGTACGTAGTATCATTGCAGGCTGTACGTATATTGTGTCCCTGTACGTAGTTTCAGTGCAGGCCATACGGATATTGTGTCCCTGTACGTAGTTTCAGTGCAGGCCGTACGTATATTGTGTCCCTGTACGTAGTATCAGTGCAGGCCGTACGTATATTGTGTCCCTGTACGTAGTATCAGTGCAGGCCGTACGTTTATTGTGTCCCTGTACGTAGTATCAGTGCAGGCTGTACGTATATTGTTTCCCTGTACGTAGTATCATTGCAGGCTGTACGTATATTGTGTCCCTGTACGTAGTATCAGTGGAGGCCGTACGTATATTGTGTCCCTGTACGTAGTATCAGTGCAGGCCGTACGTATATTGTGTCCCTGTACGTAGTATCATTGCAGGCTGTACGTATATTGTGTCCCTGTACGTAGTATCAGTGGAGGCTGTACGTATATTGTGTCCCTGTACGTAGTATCATTGCAGGCCGTACGTATATTGTGTCCCTGTACGTAGTATCATTGCAGGCTGTACGTATATTGTGTCCCTGTACGTAGTATCAGTGCAGGCTATACGTATATTGTGTCCCTGTACGTAGTATCAGTGCAGGCCATACGTATGTTACAGTTGCCTCCAGGCTGGCTGGAAGTTGGACCGTAGAAAAGGATGCTCCTAGCGCTCCCCAAAGGATCAGCAGCACCGTAGACACTATAACTGCTGCGTAGCCACCATAAGTAATGCAGACTCTATGAACCACCACTGCTGGGCTGGTATCTTGCCGTCTGCTCTGCACCCTGGACCTACTCCTAAGGAAGTATATAGAGCATAGCAATCCCTGTAGTGATTATAGCTGAAGCTGTCCCCTACAAACATGAGTCAAAGCTGCAAGTTAGAGGGTCAGAATAGGTCTGATGTGCTGGAGCACACAGCCTGCTTTTTATTGAGGTTACATGCAAACAAGACACTCTCAGGGGGAGGCATAAAATCCCCCATCACACATTTGATATTAGATAGAGAGACACTCCCTTTGACAGGCCACAACATTACTTCAGCAGATAACATTACACACAATAAAACAATGCAGTCCACCTTATCAATACTAGTCTGATTAGACAATGGGAAAGTTGATCACTAAACCTAATTAGAGCTAATCCCAGCAGACTTGTATTTAGAATGCTTCTTGAAGCTGAACAAAGTTATCTCTGTAGTTCTGACCGAAGGGTCTGTCACATAGCACTTAATGGCACACAATGAAACTGAACCAAGTGGGAGAAAGCCAGGGACAAGTCATTTCACAGGTCTGGGGACATAGTCTTAAAGGGGCATTGTTCACCAAAGTCACAATATGTCCCCAGACGGTTCTTAAAGGGCCACACACACCCAACAAAAGTCAATATGTCCTCAGGGGCACAATCTTCCAGGGGCCATAGTCATGTGGAAGGAGGCTGGCAAATAGGCTTCTCCAAAATCCAGGGAAGCAGGGCAATTTTCCATTTAAAGGGCCAGTTACAAACAGCAGTTTGTAACATATCTCCCCTTTTGGAGGGAGACTAACCAGGCACCTGACCTTCTGCCGGTCAGTGCCTAAGTTAGTCTCGCAACCCACCCACAAATAATCGTTAGCAGCAAAGTAGCCCCCCCACAATACGTAGTACTGGCCTGTAAGTTCCAGGTTGTAGGATGAAAGTGTAGCATCCTCGGCCTTCCTGGCGCAGCTGGGCAATTAGCTGATGGTACTTGGGGGGCAGAGGCCAGCGGCACTCTGCCCTGGTGCCAGCGCTTCTGCTGGGGTGAGGGGTTTGCAGGCCAGTTCTGTAACAAGGACAAGGTCTGTAGGGCAGAGGCCAGCAGTGCTCTGTCCTGATGCCAGCTCTTCTGCTGGGGGAATTGGGGCATAGTCCTGCCCGGTGGCAAAGGGAACGTGGGGGTCAGTGGGGGTTAACATCTCCACTGTTAACCCTGGGCCCAAGTTAGGAGTTAGCTGGGGAGGGGGAGATTGGCTTACCTCCTCCTCCTGATACTCCGGCGGCCGTTGGGAAGGGAGGTCGATGCTCTCCGCTTCCTGTGGAACATGCTGCGGCTGGGGAGAGAGACCGGTTGTCTCCTCTCCCTGGAAGGCACACTCCGGCTGGGGAGGGAGGTCGATGCTCTCCCCTCCCTGTAGCTGGGTCTGTTGCTGGGGATCTGGGCCACCTGCCCAGCATCCCTGTAGGGCCGGTAGAGAGACTGCGGTCCCATCTCCACCTGCCTGCTGGGGGTCCTCCCAGGACCAGTCTATGAGGCCTGCTGTCTCTGGTATCTCTGGTTGGGGTTGGGGAAGGAGACCGGTTGTCTCTTCCCTCTGCACAGTATACTGCCGCTGGGGAGGGAGGTCGCTGCTCTCCTCTCCCTGTGGAACATGCTGCGGCTGGGGAGAGAGACCAGGTGTCCATACCCTCAAACTCCACAGTTGGCGCTCAAAGGCTCGTGCCGCTTCGTTCTCAGTAGCCAATTCCCGGATGAGGCGACTGACTACCTCCTGTGCAGGGTCTGGACCATATCGGACTAGCCGCCTCTTTACCTCTGGAACGAAATCAGCGCCCTCATAGCGACGGATCAGGTTGAGGTGCTCTTCACAGGGTTCTGACCAGTGTCTTGTCAGCTCCATGCTGCTGTAGGTAGGGACGCTGCGCAGTGGCTAGCGTTGCCCTCAATTACTCTCCTACGATACCAGTGCTGTTGTGGTGCTGCTCCTTGCGCTAGGACGCGATCCCACCGCTGCCGCCAAATGTTATGGTTGCCTCCAGGCTGGCTGGAAGTTGGACCGTAGAAAAGGATGCTCCTAGCGCTCCCCAAAGGATCAGCAGCACCGTAGACACTATAACTGCTGCGTAGCCACCATAAGTAATGCAGACTCTATGAACCACCACTGCTGGGCTGGTATCTTGCCGTCTGCTCTGCACCCTGGACCTACTCCTAAGGAAGTATATAGAGCATAGCAATCCCTGTAGTGATTATAGCTGAAGCTGTCCCCTACAAACATGAGTCAAAGCTGCAAGTTAGAGGGACAGAAATAGGTCTGATGTGCTGGAGCACACAGCCTGCTTTTTATTGAGGTTACATGCAAACAAGACACTCTCAGGGGGAGGCATAAAATCCCCCATCACACATTTGATATTAGATAGAGAGACACTCCCTTTGACAGGTCACAACATTTACTTCAGCAGATAACATTACACACAATAAAACAATGCAGTCCACCTTATCAATACTAGTCTGATTAGACAATGGGAAAGTTGATCACTAAACCTAATTAGAGCTAATCCCAGCAGACTTGTATTTAGAATGCTTCTTGAAGCTGAACAAAGTTATCTCTGTAGTTCTGACTGAAGGGTCTGTCACATAGCACTTAATGGCACACAATGAAACTGAACCAAGTGGGAGAAAGCCAGGGACAAGTCATTTCACAGGTCTGGGGACATAGTCTTAAAGGGGCATTGTTCACCAAAGTCACAATATGTCCCCAGACGGTTCTTAAAGGGCCACACACACCCAACAAAAGTCAATATGTCCTCAGGGGCACAATCTTCCAGGGGCCATAGTCATGTGGAAGGAGGCTGGCAAATAGGCTTCTCCAAAATCCAGGGAAGCAGGGCAATTTTCCATTTAAAGGGCCAGTTACAAACAGCAGTTTGTAACAACGTATATTGTGTCCCTGTACGTAGTATCAGTGCAGGCCGTACGTATATTGTGTCCCTGTACGTAGTATCAGTGCAGGCCGTACGTATATTGTGTCCCTGTACGTAGTATCAGTGCAGGCCGTACGTATATTGTGTCCCTGTACGTAGTATCAGTGCAGGCCGTACGTATATTGTGTCCCTGTACATAGTATCAGCGCAGGCCGTACGTATATTGTGTCCCTGTACATAGTATCAGCGCAGGCCGTATGTATATTGTGTCCCTGTACGTAGTATCAGTGCAGGCCGTATGTATATTGTGTCCCTGTACGTAGTATCAGTGCAGGCCGTATGTATATTGTGTCCCTGTACGTAGTATCAGTGCAGGCCGTACGTATATTGTGTCCCTGTACGTAGTTTCAGTGCAGGCCGTACGTATATTGTGTCCCTGTACATAGTATCAGTGCAGGCCGTATGTATATTGTGTCCCTGTACGTAGTATCAGTGCAGGCCATATGTATATTGTGTCCCTGTACGTAGTATCAGTGCAGGCCGTACGTATATTGTGTCCCTGTACGTAGTATCAGTGCAGGCCGTATGTATATTGTGTCCCTGTACGTAGTATCAGTGCAGGCCGTACGTATATTGTGTCCCTGTACGTAGTATCAGTGCAGGCCGTATGTATATTGTGTCCCTGTACGTAGTATCAGTGCAGGCCATACGTATATTGTGTCCCTGTACGTAGTATCAGTGCAGGCCGTACGTATATTGTGTCCCTGTACGTAGTATCAGTGCAGGCCGTATGTATATTGTGTCCCTGTACGTAGTATCAGTGCAGGCCGTACGTATATTGTGTCCCTGTACGTAGTATCAGTGCAGGCCGTACGTATATTGTGTCCCTGTACGTAGTATCAGTGCAGGCCGTACGTATATTGTGTCCCTGTACATAGTATCAGCGCAGGCCGTACGTATATTGTGTCCCTGTACTTAGTATCAGCGCAGGCCGTACGTACATTAGGGAGCTTAACCCTCTGCAAACCACAGGAAACAGGACAGTATACACGGTACAGCTGGGCACTACATATACTGATTACCTGACAGTATACACGGTACAGCTGGGCACTACATATACTGATTACCTGACAGTATACACGGTACAGCTGGGCACTACATATACTGATTACATGACAGTATACACGGTACGGCTGGGCACTACATATACTGATTACATGACAGTATACACGGTACGGCTGGGCACTACATATACTGATTACCTGACAGTATACACGGTACGGCTGGGCACTACATATACTGATTACCTGACAGTATACACGGTACGGCTGGGCACTACATATACTGATTACCTGACAGTATACACGGTACAGCTGGGCACTACATATACTGATTACCTGACAGTATACACGGTACAGCTGGGCACTACATATACTGATTACCTGACAGTATACACGGTACAGCTGGGCACTACATATACTGATTACCTGACAGTATACACGGTACAGCTGGGCACTACATATACTGATTACCTGACAGTATACACGGTACAGCTGGGCACTACATATACTGATTACCTGACTGTATACACGGTACAGCTGGGCACTACATATACTGATTACCTGACTGTATACACGGTACAGCTGGGCACTACATATACTGATTACCTGACTGTATACACGGTACAGCTGGGCACTACATATACTGATTACCTGACTGTATACACGGTACAGCTGGGCACTACATATACTGATTACCTGACTGTATACACGGTACAGCTGGGCACTACATATACTGATTACCTGACAGTATACACGGTACAGCTGGGCACTACATATACTGATTACCTGACAGTATACACGGTACAGCTGGGCACTACATATACTGATTACCTGACTGTATACACGGTACAGCTGGGCACTACATATACTGATTACCTGACTGTATACACGGTACAGCTGGGCACTACATATACTGATTACCTGACTGTATACACGGTACAGCTGGGCACTACATATACTGATTACCTGACTGTATACACGGTACAGCTGTGCACTACATATACTGATCACCTGACAGTATACACGGTACAGCTGGGCACTACATATACTGATTACCTGACTGTATACACGGTACAGCTGGGCACTACATATACTGATTACCTGACTGTATACACGGTACAGCTGGGCACTACATATACTGATTACCTGACTGTATACACGGTACAGCTGGGCACTACATATACTGATTACCTGACAGTATACACGGTACAGCTGGGCACTACATATACTGATTACCTGACTGTATACACGGTACAGCTGGGCACTACATATACTGATTACCTGACAGTATACACGGTACAGCTGGGCACTACATATACTGATTACCTGACTGTATACACGGTACAGCTGGGCACTACATATACTGATTACCTGACTGTATACACGGTACAGCTGGGCACTACATATACTGATTACCTGACAGTATACACGGTACAGCTGGGCACTACATATACTGATTACCTGACAGTATACACGGTACAGCTGGGCACTACATATACTGATTACCTGACAGTATACACGGTACAGCTGGGCACTACATATACTGATTACCTGCATTTACATTGTCCAGGTCAGTAATCTCGTGAAGAGATCCTGCATTACTGCACATAGACCACAAGGGGGCAGCATAGGAACACACAGGTATTTTTGCTGTATTACTTCTGATAGATAAAAAACGCCTATGTTATGTTCCATTCTGTAACCCCTAACTCCCCATTAACCCACAATGTAAAAACAAATCTCCCCACTAATAACCACACCCAGACCTCCCAACACTGTAAAGAAAATATTGGAAATAAATAGTTGCTATAAAAAAATTCTGAAAAAAATATGACTTACAAAATACTACACTTGCCCTCGCTGCGTTCTGCCCTTGCTGCATTCTGCCCTCGCTGCGTTCTGCCCTCACTGTGTGATGCCCTCGCTGCATTCTGCCCTCACTGTGTGATGCCCTCGCTGCATTCTGCCCTCACTGTGTGATGCCCTCGCTGCGTTCTGCCCTCACTGTGTGATGCCCTCGCTGCGTTCTGCCCTCACTGTGTGATGCCCTCGCTGCGTTCTGCCCTCACTGTGTGATGCCCTCGCTGCATTCTGCCCTCACTGTGTGATGCCCTCGCTGCGTTCTGCCCTCACTGTGTGATGCCCTCGCTGCGTTCTGCCCTCACTGTGTGATGCCCTCGCTGCGTTCTGCCCTCACTGTGTGATGCCCTCGCTGCGTTCTGCCCTCACTGTGTGATGCCCTCGCTGCGTTCTGCCCTCGCTGTGTGATGCCCTCGCTGCGTTCTGCCCTTGCTGCATTCTGCCCTCGCTGCGTTCTGCCCTCACTGTGTGATGCCCTCGCTGCGTTCTGCCCTTGCTGCATTCTGCCCTCGCTGTGTTCTGCCCTTGCTGCATTCTGCCCTCACTGTGTTCTGCCCTTGCTGCATTCTGCCCTCACTGTGTTCTGCCCTTGCTGCATTCTGCCCTCACTGTGTTCTGCCCATGCTGCATTCTGCCCTCGCTGTGTTCTGCCCATGCTGCATTCTGCCCTCACTGTGTTCTGCCCTTGCTGCATTCTGCCCTCGCTGCATTCTGCCCTCGCTGTGTGATGCCCTTGCTGCATTCTGCCCTCACTGTGTGATGCCCATGCTGCATTCTGCCCTCACTGTGTGATGCCCTTGCTGCATTCTGCCCTCACTGTGTGATGCCCTTGCTGCATTCTGCCCTCGCTGTGTGATGCCCTCGCTGCATTCTGCCCTCGCTGTGTGATGCCCTTGCTGCATTCTGCCCTCACTGTGTGATGCCCTTGCTGCATTCTGCCCTCACTGTGTGATGCCCATGCTGCATTCTGCCCTCACTGTGTGATGCCCTTGCTGCATTCTGCCCTCACTGTGTTCTGCCCTTGCTGCATTCTGCCCTCACTGTGTTCTGCCCATGCTGCATTCTGCCCTCACTGTGTGATGCCCTTGCTGCATTCTGCCCTTGCTGCGTTCTGCCCTCACTGTGTGATGCCCTTGCTGCATTCTGCCCTTGCTGCGTTCTGCCCTCACTGTGTGATGCCCTTGCTGCATTCTGCCCTCACTGTGTGATGCCCTTGCTGCATTCTGCCCTCACTGTGTGATGCCCTTGCTGCATTCTGCCCTCGCTGCGTTCTGCCCTCGCTGCATTCTGCCCTCGCTGCATTCTGCCCTCGCTGTGTGATGCCCTCGCTGCATTCTGCCCTTGCTGCATTCTGCCCTTGCTGCGTTCTGCCCTCGCTGCGTTCTGCCCTCGCTGCGTTCTGCCCTCGCTGCGTTGTGCCCTCGCTGCGTTCTGCCCTCGCTGCATTCTGCCCTCACTGTGTTCTGCCCTTGCTGCATTCTGCCCTCACTGTGTTCTGCCCTTGCTGCATTCTGCCCTTGCTACATTCTGCCCTTGCTACATTCTGCCCTCACTGTGTGATGCCCTTGCTGCATTCTGCCCTTGCTACATTCTGCCCTTGCTACATTCTGCCCTCACTGTGTGATGCCCTTGCTGCATTCTGCCCTCACTGTGTGATGCCCTTGCTGCATTCTGCCCTCACTGTGTGATGCCCTTGCTGCATTCTGCCCTCGCTGCATTCTGCCCTCGCTGCATTCTGCCCTCGCTGCATTCTGCCCTCGCTGCATTCTGCCCTCGCTGCATTCTGCCCTCGCTGCATTCTGCCCTCGCTGCATTCTGCCCTCACTGTGTGATGCCCTTGCTGCGTTCTGCCCTCACTGTGTTCTGCCCTTGCTGCGTTCTGCCCTCACTGTGTTCTGCCCTTGCTGCATTCTGCCCTCACTGTGTTCTGCCCTCGCTGCATTCTGCCCTCACTGTGTGATGCCCTTGCTGCATTCTGCCCTCACTGTGTGATGCCCTTGCTGCATTCTGCCCTTGCTGCATTCTGCCCTCGCTGTGTGATGCCCTTGCTGCATTCTGCCCTCACTGTGTGATGCCCTCGCTGCATTCTGCCCTTGCTGCATTCTGCCCTTGCTGCATTCTGCCCTCGCTGCATTCTGCCCTTGCTGCATTCTGCCCTTGCTGCATTCTGCCCTCACTGCATTCTGCCCTTGCTGCATTCTGCCCTCGCTGCATTCTGCCCTCACTGCATTCTGCCCTCACTGTGTGATGCCCTTGCTGCATTCTGCCCTCGCTGCGTTCTGCCCTCGCTGCATTCTGCCCTCACTGTGTGATGCCCTTGCTGCATTCTGCCCTCACTGTGTGATGCCCTTGCTGCATTCTGCCCTCACTGTGTTCTGCCCTTGCTGCATTCTGCCCTTGCTGCATTCTGCCCTCGCTGCATTCTGCCCTTGCTGCATTCTGCCCTCGCTGCATTCTGCCCTTGCTGCATTCTGCCCTCGCTGCATTCTGCCCTCGCTGCGTTCTGCCCTTGCTGCATTCTGCCCTTGCTGCGTTCTGCCCTCGCTGCATTCTGCCCTTGCTGTGTTCTGCCCTCACTGTGTTCTGCCCTTGCTGCATTCTGCCCTCACTGTGTTCTGCCCTTGCTGCATTCTGCCCTCACTGTGTTCTGCCCTTGCTGCATTCTGCCCTCGCTGCATTCTGCCCTCGCTGCATTCTGCCCTCGCTGCATTCTGCCCTCGCTGCATTCTGCCCTCGCTGCGTTCTGCCCTCGCTGCATTCTGCCCTCGCTGCATTCTGCCCTTGCTGCATTCTGCCCTCGCTGCATTCTGCCCTCACTGTGTTCTGCCCTTGCTGCATTCTGCCCTCACTGTGTTCTGCCCTCGCTGCATTCTGCCCTCGCTGCGTTCTGCCCTTGCTGCATTCTGCCCTCGCTGCGTTCTGCCCTCGCTGCATTCTGCCCTCACTGTGTTCTGCCCTTGCTGCATTCTGCCCTCACTGTGTTCTGCCCTTGCTGCATTCTGCCCTCACTGTGTTCTGCCCTCGCTGCATTCTGCCCTTGCTGCATTCTGCCCTCACTGTGTGATGCCCTTGCTGCATTCTGCCCTCGCTGCGTTCTGCCCTCGCTGCATTCTGCCCTCACTGTGTGATGCCCTTGCTGCATTCTGCCCTCACTGTGTTCTGCCCTTGCTGCATTCTGCCCTCACTGTGTTCTGCCCTTGCTGCATTCTGCCCTCACTGTGTGATGCCCTTGCTGCATTCTGCCCTCACTGTGTGATGCCCTTGCTGCATTCTGCCCTCACTGTGTGATGCCCTTGCTGCGTTCTGCCCTTGCTGCATTCTGCCCTCACTGTGTTCTGCCCTTGCTGCATTCTGCCCTCACTGTGTTCTGCCCTTGCTGCATTCTGCCCTCACTGTGTTCTGCCCTTGCTGCATTCTGCCCTCACTGTGTGATGCCCTTGCTGCATTCTGCCCTCACTGTGTGATGCCCTTGCTGCATTCTGCCCTCACTGTGTGATGCCCTTGCTGCATTCTGCCCTCACTGTGTGATGCCCTTGCTGCATTCTGCCCTCACTGTGTGATGCCCTTGCTGCATTCTGCCCTCACTGTGTGATGCCCTCACTGCATTCTGCCCTCACTGTGTGATGCCCTTGCTGCATTCTGCCCTTGCTGCGTTCTGCCCTCACTGTGTTCTGCCCTTGCTGCATTCTGCCCTCACTGTGTTCTGCCCTTGCTGCGTTCTGCCCTCACTGTGTGATGCCCTTGCTGCATTCTGCCCTTGCTGCGTTCTGCCCTCACTGTGTGATGCCCTTGCTGCATTCTGCCCTCACTGTGTGATGCCCTTGCTGCATTCTGCCCTCACTGTGTGATGCCCTTGCTGCATTCTGCCCTCGCTGCGTTCTGCCCTCGCTGCATTCTGCCCTCGCTGCATTCTGCCCTCGCTGTGTGATGCCCTCGCTGCATTCTGCCCTTGCTGCATTCTGCCCTTGCTGCGTTCTGCCCTCGCTGCGTTCTGCCCTCGCTGCGTTCTGCCCTCGCTGCGTTCTGCCCTCGCTGCGTTGTGCCCTCGCTGCGTTCTGCCCTCGCTGCATTCTGCCCTCACTGTGTTCTGCCCTTGCTGCATTCTGCCCTCACTGTGTGATGCCCTCACTGCATTCTGCCCTCACTGTGTTCTGCCCTTGCTGCATTCTGCCCTCACTGTGTTCTGCCCTTGCTGCATTCTGCCCTTGCTACATTCTGCCCTTGCTACATTCTGCCCTCACTGTGTGATGCCCTTGCTGCATTCTGCCCTTGCTACATTCTGCCCTTGCTACATTCTGCCCTCACTGTGTGATGCCCTTGCTGCATTCTGCCCTCACTGTGTGATGCCCTTGCTGCATTCTGCCCTCACTGTGTGATGCCCTTGCTGCATTCTGCCCTCGCTGCATTCTGCCCTCGCTGCATTCTGCCCTCGCTGCATTCTGCCCTCGCTGCATTCTGCCCTCGCTGCATTCTGCCCTCGCTGCATTCTGCCCTCGCTGCATTCTGCCCTCACTGTGTGATGCCCTTGCTGCGTTCTGCCCTCACTGTGTTCTGCCCTCGCTGCATTCTGCCCTCACTGTGTGATGCCCTTGCTGCATTCTGCCCTCACTGTGTGATGCCCTTGCTGCATTCTGCCCTTGCTGCATTCTGCCCTCGCTGTGTGATGCCCTTGCTGCATTCTGCCCTCACTGTGTGATGCCCTCGCTGCATTCTGCCCTTGCTGCATTCTGCCCTTGCTGCATTCTGCCCTCGCTGCATTCTGCCCTTGCTGCATTCTGCCCTTGCTGCATTCTGCCCTCACTGCATTCTGCCCTTGCTGCATTCTGCCCTCGCTGCATTCTGCCCTCACTGCATTCTGCCCTCACTGTGTGATGCCCTTGCTGCATTCTGCCCTCGCTGCGTTCTGCCCTCGCTGCATTCTGCCCTCACTGTGTGATGCCCTTGCTGCATTCTGCCCTCACTGTGTGATGCCCTTGCTGCATTCTGCCCTCACTGTGTTCTGCCCTTGCTGCATTCTGCCCTTGCTGCATTCTGCCCTCGCTGCATTCTGCCCTTGCTGCATTCTGCCCTCGCTGCATTCTGCCCTTGCTGCATTCTGCCCTCGCTGCATTCTGCCCTCGCTGCGTTCTGCCCTTGCTGCATTCTGCCCTTGCTGCGTTCTGCCCTCGCTGCATTCTGCCCTTGCTGTGTTCTGCCCTCACTGTGTTCTGCCCTTGCTGCATTCTGCCCTCACTGTGTTCTGCCCTTGCTGCATTCTGCCCTCACTGTGTTCTGCCCTTGCTGCATTCTGCCCTCGCTGCATTCTGCCCTCGCTGCATTCTGCCCTCGCTGCATTCTGCCCTTGCTGCATTCTGCCCTCGCTGCGTTCTGCCCTCGCTGCATTCTGCCCTCGCTGCATTCTGCCCTTGCTGCATTCTGCCCTCGCTGCATTCTGCCCTCACTGTGTTCTGCCCTTGCTGCATTCTGCCCTCACTGTGTTCTGCCCTCGCTGCATTCTGCCCTCGCTGCGTTCTGCCCTTGCTGCATTCTGCCCTCGCTGCGTTCTGCCCTCGCTGCATTCTGCCCTCACTGTGTTCTGCCCTTGCTGCATTCTGCCCTCACTGTGTTCTGCCCTTGCTGCATTCTGCCCTCACTGTGTTCTGCCCTCGCTGCATTCTGCCCTTGCTGCATTCTGCCCTCACTGTGTGATGCCCTTGCTGCATTCTGCCCTCGCTGCGTTCTGCCCTCGCTGCATTCTGCCCTCACTGTGTTCTGCCCTTGCTGCATTCTGCCCTCACTGTGTGATGCCCTTGCTGCATTCTGCCCTCACTGTGTGATGCCCTTGCTGCATTCTGCCCTCACTGTGTGATGCCCTTGCTGCGTTCTGCCCTTGCTGCATTCTGCCCTCACTGTGTTCTGCCCTTGCTGCATTCTGCCCTCACTGTGTTCTGCCCTTGCTGCATTCTGCCCTCACTGTGTTCTGCCCTTGCTGCATTCTGCCCTCACTGTGTGATGCCCTTGCTGCATTCTGCCCTCACTGTGTGATGCCCTTGCTGCATTCTGCCCTCACTGTGTGATGCCCTTGCTGCATTCTGCCCTCACTGTGTGATGCCCTTGCTGCATTCTGCCCTCACTGTGTGATGCCCTTGCTGCATTCTGCCCTCACTGTGTGATGCCCTCACTGCATTCTGCCCTCACTGTGTGATGCCCTTGCTGCATTCTGCCCTCACTGTGTGATGCCCTCACTGCATTCTGCCCTCACTGTGTGATGCCCTTGCTGCATTCTGCCCTCACTGTGTTCTGCCCTTGCTGCATTCTGCCCTCACTGTGTTCTGCCCTCGCTGCATTCTGCCCTTGCTGCATTCTGCCCTCACTGTGTTCTGCCCTTGCTGCATTCTGCCCTCACTGTGTGATGCCCTTGCTGCATTCTGCCCTTGCTGTGTGATGCCCTCACTGCATTCTGCCCTTGCTGTGTGATGCCCTTGCTGCATTCTGCCCTTGCTGTGTGATGCCCTTGCTGCATTCTGCCCTTGCTGTGTTCTGCCCTTGCTGCATTCTGCCCTCACTGTGTTCTGCCCTTGCTGCATTCTGCCCTCACTGTGTTCTGCCCTCGCTGCATTCTGCCCTTGCTGCGTTCTGCCCTCACTGTGTGATGCCCTTGCTGCATTCTGCCCTTGCTGTGTTCTGCCCTTGCTGCATTCTGCCCTTGCTGCATTCTGCCCTCACTGTGTTCTGCCCTTGCTGCATTCTGCCCTTGCTGCATTCTGCCCTCGCTGCATTCTGCCCTCACTGTGTTCTGCCCTTGCTGCATTCTGCCCTCACTGTGTTCTGCCCTCGCTGCATTCTGCCCTTGCTGCGTTCTGCCCTCACTGTGTGATGCCCTTGCTGCATTCTGCCCTCGCTGTGTTCTGCCCTTGCTGCATTCTGCCCTCACTGTGTTCTGCCCTTGCTGCATTCTGCCCTCACTGTGTTCTGCCCATGCTGCATTCTGCCCTCGCTGTGTTCTGCCCATGCTGCATTCTGCCCTTGCTGCATTCTGCCCTCACTGTGTTCTGCCCTTGCTGCATTCTGCCCTCGCTGCATTCTGCCCTCGCTGTGTGATGCCCTTGCTGCATTCTGCCCTCACTGTGTGATGCCCATGCTGCATTCTGCCCTCACTGTGTGATGCCCTTGCTGCATTCTGCCCTCACTGTGTGATGCCCTTGCTGCATTCTGCCCTCGCTGTGTGATGCCCTCGCTGCATTCTGCCCTCGCTGTGTGATGCCCTTGCTGCATTCTGCCCTCACTGTGTGATGCCCTTGCTGCATTCTGCCCTCACTGTGTGATGCCCAT
>NW_026511590.1:0-53615 GCF_027579735.1 Bombina bombina
ATCTCTCTCCCCCCTCTCTATCTCTCTCCCCCCTCTCTATCTCTCTCCCCCCTCTCTATCTCTCTCCCCCCTCTCTATCTCTCTCCCCCCATCTCGCGACCGACCACGCCTCCTTCACGGCCGGCCATGCCCCCTTCACGGCCTCTCTCCCCCCTCTCTATCTCTCTCTCTCCCCCCCTCACTATCCCTCTTCCCTCTCTCTATCCCTCTCCCCCCTCTCTCTATCCCTCTCCCCTCTCTCTATCCCTCTCCCCCCTCTCTCTATCCCTCTCCCCTCTCTCTATCCCTCTCCCCTCTCTCTATCCCTCTCCCCTCTCTCTATCCCTCTCCCCTCTCTCTATCCCTCTCCCCCCTCTCTCTATCCCTCTCCCCCCTCTCTCTATCCCTCTCCCCTCTCTCTATCCCTCTCCCCTCTCTCTATCCCTCTCCCCCCTCTCTATCTCTCTCCCCCCTCTCTATCTCTCTCCCCCCTCTCTATCTCTCTCCCCCCTCTCTATCTCTCCCCCCATCTCGCGACCGACCACGCCTCCTTCACGGCCGGCCATGCCCCCTTCACGGCCTCTCTCCCCCCTCTCTATCTCGCGACCGACCAGGCCCCCTTCCCGGCCGGCCACGCCCCCTTCACGGTCATAACCGCCTGACTACGCCCCCTTCACATCGACCACGCCCCCGCCTGGCCACGCCCACTTCTGCTGCAGATCAGCTAGGGAGTAAGACTCAAAGGGCAGGTGCGTTTGTCCTTGTGCTGTCTCTACTGCGCATGACAGCTTCGGACAAACACACTTGACCTTTTATATAATAGGATATATATCAGATGTTTTGCCTTTAGGTTAAGAATAAATTAGTCTTTTGTATCTAACTTAAAGGAACATTAAACCCAATTTTTTTCTTTCATTATCCAGATAGAGAATACAATTTTTAATAACTTTCAAATTTACTTCTATTATTTAATTTGCTTCATTCATTAGATATTCTTTGTTGAAAAAATAGCAATGCACATGGGTTAGCCAATCACACAAGCCATTTATGTGCAGCCACCAATCAGCAGCTTCTGAGCCTATCTAGATATGCTTTTCAGCAAAGGATATCAAGAGAATGAAACAAATTAGACAATAGAAGCAAATTAGAAAAATGTTTAAAATTGCATGCTCTTTCTAAATCATGAAAGAAAAAACATAATTTATGTAAGAACTTACCTGATAAATTCATTTCTTTCATATTAACAAGAGTCCATGAGCTAGTGACGTATGGGATATACATTCCTACCAGGAGGGGCAAAGTTTCCCAAACCTTAAAATGCCTATAAATACACCCCTCACCACACCCACAAATCAGTTTAACGAATAGCCAAGAAGTGGGGTGATAAGAAAAAAAGTGCGAAGCATATAAAATAAGGAATTGGAATAATTGTGCTTTATACAAAAAAATCATAACCACCACAAAAAAGGGTGGGCCTCATGGACTCTTGTTAATATGAAAGAAATGAATTTATCAGGTAAGTTCTTACATAAATTATGTTTTCTTTCATGTAATTAACAAGAGTCCATGAGCTAGTGACGTATGGGATAATGACTACCCAAGATGTGGATCTTTCCACACAAGAGTCACTAGAGAGGGAGGGATAAAATAAAGACAGCCAATTCCTGCTGAAAATAATCCACACCCAAAATAAAGTTTAACAAAAAACATAAGCAGAAGATTCAAACTGAAACCGCTGCCTGAAGAACTTTTCTACCAAAAACTGCTTCAGAAGAAGAAAACACATCAAAATGGTAGAATTTAGCAAAAGTATGCAAAGAGGACCAAGTTGCTGCTTTGCAGATCTGGTCAACCGAAGCTTCATTCCTAAACGCCCAGGAAGTAGATACTGACCTAGTAGAATGAGCTGTAATTCTCTGAGGCGGAATTTTACCCGACTCAACATAGGCAAGATGAATTAAAGATTTCAACCAAGATGCCAAAGAAATGGCAGAAGCTTTCTGGCCTTTCCTAGAACCGGAAAAGATAACAAATAGACTAGAAGTCTTACGGAAAGATTTCGTAGCTTCAACATAATATTTCAAAGCTCTAACAACATCCAAGAATGCAATGATTTCTCCTTAGAATTCTTAGGATTAGGACATAATGAAGGAACCACAATTTCTCTACTAATGTTGTTGGAATTCACAACTTTAGGTAAAAATTCAAAAGAAGTTCGCAACACCGCCTTATCCTGATGAAAAATCAGAAAAGGAGACTCACACGAAAGAGCAGATAATTCAGAAACTCTTCTAGCAGAAGAGATGGCCAAAAGGAACAAAACTTTCCAAGAAAGTAATTTAATGTCCAATGAATGCATAGGTTCAAACGGAGGAGCTTGAAGAGCTCCCAGAACCAAATTCAAACTCCAAGGAGGAGAAATTGACTTAATGACAGGTTTTATACGAACCAAAGCTTGTACAAAACAATGAATATCAGGAAGAATAGCAATCTTTCTGTGAAAAAGAACAGAAAGAGTGGAGATTTGTCCTTTCAAAGAACTTGCGGACAAACCCTTATCTAAACCATCCTGAAGAAACTGTAAAATTCTCGGTATTCTAAAAGAATGCCAAGAAAAATGATGAGAAAGACACCAAGAAATATAAGTCTTCCAGACTCTATAATATATCTCTCGAGATACAGATTTACGAGCCTGTAACATAGTATTAATCACGGAGTCAGAGAAACCTCTATGACCAAGAATCAAGCGTTCAATCTCCATACCTTTAAATTTAAGGATTTCAGATCCGGATGGAAAAAAGGACCTTGTGACAGAAGGTCTGGTCTTAACGGAAGAGTCCATGGTTGGCAAGATGCCATCCGGACAAGATCCGCATACCAAAACCTGTGAGGCCATGCCGGAGCTATTAGCAGAACAAACGAGCATTCCCTCAGAATCTTGGAGATTACTCTGGGAAGAAGAACTAGAGGCGGAAAGATATAGGCAGGATGATACTTCCAAGGAAGTGATAATGCATCCACTGCCTCCGCCTGAGGATCCCGGGATCTGGACAGATACCTGGGAAGTTTCTTGTTTAGATGAGAGGCCATCAGATCTATCTCTGGGAGCCCCCACATTTGAACAATCTGAAGAAATACCTCTGGGTGAAGAGACCATTCGCCCGGATGCAACGTTTGGCGACTGAGATAATCCGCTTCCCAATTGTCTACACCTGGGATATGAACCGCAGAGATTAGACAGGAGCTGGATTCTGCCCAAATCAAAATTCGAGATACTTCTTTCATAGCCAGAGGACTGTGAGTCCCTCCTTGATGATTGATGTATGCCACAGTTGTGACATTGTCTGTCTGAAAACAAATGAACGATTCTCTCTTCAGAAGAGGCCAAAACTGAAGAGCTCTGAAAACTGCACGGAGTTCCAAGATATTGATCGGTAATCTCACCTCCTGAGATTCCCAAACTCCTTGTGCCGTCAGAGATCCCCACACAGCTCCCCAACCTGTGAGACTTGCATCTGTTGAAATTACAGTCCAGGTCGGAAGAACAAAAGAAGCCCCCTGAATTAAACGAAGGTGATCTGTCCACCACGTTAGAGAGTGCCGAACAATCGGTTTTAAAGATATTAATTGATATATCTTCGTGTAATCCCTGCACCATTGGTTCAGCATACAGAGCTGAAGAGGTCGCATGTGAAAACGAGCAAAGGGGATCGCGTCCGATGCAGCAGTCATAAGACCTAGAATTTCCATGCATAAGGCTACCGAAGGGAATGATTGAGACTGAAGGTTTCGACAGGCTGTAATCAATTTTAGACGTCTCTTGTCTGTTAAAGACAGAGTCATGGACACTGAATCTATCTGGAAACCCAGAAAGGTTACCCTTGTTTGAGGAATCAAAGAACTTTTTGGTAAATTGATCCTCCAACCATGATCTTGAAGAAACAACACAAGTCGATTCGTATGAGACTCTGCTAAATGTAAAGACTGAGCAAGTACCAAGATATCGTCCAAATAAGGAAATACCACAATACCCTGTTCTCTGATTACAGACAGAAGGGCACCGAGAATCTTTGTGAAAATTCTTGGAGCTGTAGCAAGGCCAAACGGTAGAGCCACAAATTGGTAATGCTTGTCTAGAAAAGAGAATCTCAGGAACTGATAATGATCTGGATGAATCGGAATATGCAGATATGCATCCTGTAAATCTATTGTGGACATATAATTCCCTTGCTGAACAAAAGGCAATATAGTCCTTACAGTTACCATCTTGAACGTTGGTATCCTTACATAACGATTCAATAATTTTAGATCCAGAACTGGTCTGAAGGAATTCTCCTTCTTTGGTACAATGAAGAGATTTGAATAAAACCCCATCCCCTGTTCCAGAACTGGAACTGGCATAATTACTCCAGCCAACTCTAGATCTGAAACACAATTCAGAAATGCTTGAGCTTTCACTGGATTTACTGGGACATGGGAAAGAAAAAATCTCTTTGCAGGAGGTCTCATCTTGAAACCAATTCTGTACCCTTCTGAAACAATGTTCTGAATCCAAAGATTGTGAACAGAATTGATCCAAATTTCTTTGAAAAAACGTAACCTGCCCCCTACCAGCTGAACTGGAATGAGGGCCGTACCTTCATGTGAACTTAGAAGCAGGCTTTGCCTTTCTAGCAGGCTTGGATTTATTCCAGACTGGAGATGGTTTCCAAACTGAAACTGCTCCTGAGGACGAAGGATCAGGCTTTTGTTCTTTGTTGAAACGAAAGGAACGAAAACGATTGTTAGCCCTGTTTTTACCTTTAGACTTTTTATCCTGTGGTAAAAAAGTTCCTTTCCCACCAGTAACAGTTGAAATAATAGAATCCAACTGAGAACCAAATAATTTGTTTCCCTGGAAAGAAATGGAAAGTAGAGTTGATTTAGAAGCCATATCAGCATTCCAGGTCTTAAGCTATAAAGCTCTTCTGGCTAAGATAGCCAGAGACATAAACCTAACATCAACTCTAATAATATCAAAAATGGCATCACAGATGAAATTATTAGCATGCTGGAGAAGAATAATAATATCATGAGAATCACGATTTGTTACTTGTTGCGCTAGAGTTTCCAACCAAAAAGTTGAAGCTGCAGCAACATCAGCCAATGATATAGCAAGTCTAAGAAGATTACCTGAACATAGATAAGCTTTTCTTAGAAAAGATTCAATTTTTCTATCTAAAGGATCCTTAAACGAGGTACCATCTGACGTAGGAATGGTAGTACGTTTAGCAAGGGTAGAAATAGCCCCATCAACTTTTGTCCCAAAATTCTAACCTGTCAGGCGGAACAGGATATAATTGCTTAAAACGTTTAGAAGGAGTAAATGAATTACCCAATTTATCCCATTCCTTAGAAATTACTGCAGAAATAGCATTAGGAACAGGAAAGACTTCTGGAATAACCGCAGGAGCTTTAAAAACCTTATCCAAACGTATAGAATTAGTATCAAGAGGACTAGAATCCTCTATTTCTAAAGCAATTAGTACTTCTTTAAGTAAAGAGCGAATAAATTCCATCTTAAATAAATATGAAGATTTATCAGCATCAATCTCTGAGATAGAATCCTCTGAACCAGAAGAGTCCAAAGAATCAGAATGATGGTGTTCATTTAAAAATTCATCTGTAGAGAGAGAAGATTTAAAAGACTTTTTACGTTTACTAGAAGGAGAAATAACAGACAAAGCCTTCTTTATGGATTCAGAAACAAAATCTCTTATGTTATCAGGAACATTCTGCACCTTAGATGTTGAGGGAACTGCAACAGGCAATGGTACATCACTAAAGGAAATATTATCTGCTTTAACAAGTTTGTCATGACAATTATTACAAACAACAGCTGGAGGAATAGCTACCAAAAGTTTACAGCAGATACACTTAGCTTTGGTAGATCCAGCAGGCAGTGGTTTTCCTGTAGTATCTTCTGGCTCAGATGCAACGTGAGACATCTTGCAATATGTAAGAGAAAAAAACAACATATAAAGCAAAATAGATCAAATTCCTTATAAGACAGTTTCAGGAATGGGAAAAAAATGCCAAACATCAAGCTTCTAGCAACCAGAAGCAAATGAAAAATGAGACTGAAATAATGTGGAGACAAAAGCGACGCCCATATTTTTTGGCGCCAAATAAGACGCCCACATTATTTGGCGCCTAAATGCTTTTGGCGCCAAAAAAGACGCCACATCCGGAACGCCGACATTTTTGGCGCAAAATAACGTCAAAAATGACGCAACTTCCGGCGACACGTATGACGCCGGAAACGGAAAAGAATTTTTGCGCCAAAAAAGTCCGCGCCAAGAATGACGCAATAAAATGAAGCATTTTCAGCCCCCGCGAGCCTAACAGCCCACAGGGAAAAAAGTCAAATTTTTGAGGTAAGAAAAAATATGATAATTTAAAGCATAATCCCAAATATGAAACTGACTGTCTGGAAATAAGGAAAGTTGAACATTCTGAGTCAAGGCAAATAAATGTTTGAATACATATATTTAGAACTTTATAAATAAAGTGCCCAACCATAGCTTAGAGTGTCACAGAAAATAAGACTTACTTACCCCAGGACACTCATCTACATGTTTGTAGAAAGCCAAACCAGTACTGAAACGAGAATCAGTAGAGGAAATGGTAAATATAAGAGTATATCGTCGATCTGAAAAGGGAGGTAAGAGATGAATCTCTACGACCGATAACAGAGAACCTTATGAAATAGATCCCGTAGAAGGAGATCACTGCATTCAATAGGCAATACTCTCTTCACATCCCTCTGACATTCACTGCACGCTGAGAGGAAAACCGGGCTCCAACTTGCTGCGGAGCGCATATCAACGTAGAATCTAGCACAAACTTACTTCACCACCTCCCTTGGAGGCAAAGTTTGTAAAACTGATTTGTGGGTGTGGTGAGGGGTGTATTTATAGGCATTTTAAGGTTTGGGAAACTTTGCCCCTCCTGGTAGGAATGTATATCCCATACGTCACTAGCTCATGGACTCTTGTTAATTACATGAAAGAAATTTTGGTTTTCATGTACCTTTAAATACTCAAAGTGGTTCTAGTGCCATCTAGTGGTGTTTTACTATAAATTGTGAGTATGTTCCGTTTATATGTTAGCATGACTAAGGGATGTTTCCCGAAACGTTGCTGCCTGTAACCCTGTGGTTTTAAACAATTAAAGTGCTTTATGCTGTCACACTTTCTGTTCTTTGAAACATTGAAACGGATAAGCAGCTTGCAACCTGTCCACCAGGGGAAAAGTTAAGTTGATGTGGTATGCTTAAGTTTTAATAACATTTAGTTTATAAAAGCAGAATTCGCCAAACCACTGGCAGAGAGCAAACATGCATTTTCTATTATTTATAAATGTTATTTAAGATATCCAAATCTTAAATTAATTGCATCATTTAACACAAATGTATTTAAAGGGACAGTCAAGTCAAAATTGAACTTGCATGATTCAGATAGGGCATGCAGTTTTAAACAACTTTCCAGATTACTTTTGCTTTGTTTTCTTGGTATTTTTTGTTGAAAGCTAAGCCCAAATAGGCTTATATGCTTATTTCTAAGGCTGCCTCTTATCTCAGTGCATTTTGATAGATTTTTTTACAGTTAAACATTTCTAGTTCATGCGTGTGATATACGTAACATTGTGCTCACTCCTGTGGACTTACTTATGAGTCAGCACTAATTGGCCAAAATGCATAAAATATAGAGTATTGGTGCATATCCACTATGCTTTTATAATAAAATTGGGATCTTAGTCACACAATATGGCCATATTCTGCTTAAGCCAGCCCAAAAAGGCAAAGAACTGTAGTCAACATTGGGGCACCTTGTATGTTGGTGACTGGCTTAAGCAGAATATGGCCAATAAGATAACTAAGATCCCAATTTTACCATAAAAGCATAATTGTTTTTGCAGGTAAATTTGCTAAAAAAAAAAATTGTTTTGATTATTTGCAAGTGGATGTGCGCCAATAATCTCTTTTATGTAACTGTTTAGCCTTATTGGCTGCACTCCAAACTGGGGAATGGGTAATAAAGGAATTATCCATCTTTTTAAACAATAAGAATTTTCAAGTAGCCTGTCCCTTTAAACTATCCAGAGCATAAACCAATTGCATAATTTAACACAAATTGATTTAATGATAATGTGTGTCTATTAAATAAGTCCTAGGGAGAACACTGTTTAACATAAAATGCAACATAAAACATAACATAAAATGCAATTTTATCTATATGATAAAAATATTCAAGTAAAAAAATATATAGAATAGAAAAGGTTTCTTGTTATTTGTTTTCCCCCCCTTTCCTATTTCCCCATAATTTCTTCCTCATAATGCCATTAGGTCAACTTTATTGGTTAAATAGTTTGCATTCTTCAAATCGAAATATGTTAATAAGGCAGAGATACAAAATATAATAATGATATATAATGGGAAGTATTAAAAACACCATATTTGGTAAAAAAAATAAGAAATAAAGTGCAAAAAATTAGCTATTTTAAATACACCACATAAAATAAATAAATAAATCAAGATCTCATTAATTCCAAAAAGTTTAATTTCCCAAATTCAGGCATTTTATCTTCCTATATTCATGAACAAAGCTTTGCAACATAACAGAGGCACATTTGTTGAAAGAAATAAAGCAAAACACATTATTTAGAATCTCAAACAATTTCCCGGATCTTTATTTTCATAAACATATAATATTAACATCTGTAAATAAATAGAAGACAAAAATATTTGCACAAAAGATATTTCCCGTCTTACATATATTTTTTAAGTAAAGTATTAGAGAGATGATTTTCACCACAACTTTAAATTATTAATTAATGATCTTCTAGGCCATTAAAGGAAAATTATCACACAACAATAAGGTATATCAAAAGAAATGTAGACATTGAATAACATAATATTCATTTATAAATTAATTTATAAATGTAAGACCATTAAACTTTCTACTTCATGTTTTTTTTCACAAACCATTTTCTAAAATCATTTTATTCCGTTTTTTTTTTAATCTATATATTATGCAAGAAACTGCATGGACACTTCAACAAAAACATCAACAAATAAAAAATAGGGATCCATCATTTTTAATAAACAAAATGTAATGTTTTTATTATAGATTTTGATTGGGGGGGGGGGGGGGGGGGACAGCCGGTGTTCAGAAAGAAACTCAAGTGATCTAATTTTTTTTTAAGTTTTGTCCATTGTATTTTTTTTATTAACACAATATATATATATATATATATATATATATATATATATATTGGGTGTATATATACAGTATATATACACAATCTCAATTAAAAGCTTTATTAACACCTTATTGTTAAAGCATGCGTTAACAATTCCCTTTAAACATTGGCCTTTTAATAGCATTTTGTGATTGTGACACACAAAGTAAACTTCAAACAGCAAACATTTTAAATAATAACAAATATTAACATATTAAACATACAAACAATTCCCTTTACTTTCTACATATTTATAAATATACATTTCCATGGCACTAAATATTTTCAAGGTTAAAAGCAATGAAAAAATAATTTATAGATAGTAATTTTGTTTGGGAGAAATATACAACTATAGCAAAGATTTTTAAATTGACACTTAAAATATGTGCATAAATGAAAAAAAAAAGAAAGCTAAAAAAACTGTATTTTAGCTTTTAATCTACAACATATTTGTGTTTTAAAAATGAATATCAATATTGCAGAAAAGAGTGTCAAAGTAAATGCTCAATTGAAAAAAAAAAAATGGGCAAATTTAAGACAACTTGTCTTTATTGTAAGGCCTAAACCCATTGGAAGGGGTAATAGATATCATCTAGATCTAAGAAAATGTCTATGCTACAAACATTAAAGTACATAATTAAAGAAAAATGTTATCAACTAATTGCATATAGTCCTTCATTAAATATCTATAGTAATTGTGTTGGAAAAACATAACTATAAATAGTCATCAGCATAAAGAATCATTATCAGGGCACTCTTATTAAAAGAAAATGAAAAGGTGTAAATTAAATTCTGAGATGTAAGTTTTCATCCAAAATATTAAAGGGATACTAAACTCAGATTTTTTTTTCATGGTTCGGATAGAGCATGCAATTTTAAGCAAATTTATAATTTACACCTACTGTATTATCAATTTTTCTTCATAATCTTGGTATCTTTATTTAAAAAAGCAGAAATGAAAGTTTTGGAGGCGGCCCATTTTAGGTTCAGCACCTGGGTTGCGCTTACTGATTGGATGGCTAAATGTAGCCACCAATCAGCAAGCTCTATCCAGGGTGCTGAACAAAAAATGGGCTGGCTCCAAAGCTCTCTTTCCTGCTTTTTCAAATAAAGATACCAAAGGAACGAAGAAAAATTGATAGAGTAAATTAGATAGTTGCTTAAAATTGCATGCTCTGTGCAAATCATGAAAGAAAAAAATATTGGGTTTAGTATCCCTTTAAGCAGCAGAACAGGCAGGTATATGTATTGTAAGCCAGACATCATAAACCTAGTATCATTTTATTAAACAAGATTTAGGTAAATTACTTTTCTGAAAAAAAATAATAATAATTACAGATACGTTGTCAATAAATATGCATACATTAATATAAATTACTGAATATTTGGTGCTTGACAATAACTGTAAATATATTCACCTTCATTAAAATACAATACTTATAAAAGGAAAAAAAATATCATCAACGTATTGTTTCTCCTTCTGTCTATATGCATTATTATGTAATGTACACAAATATAAATTTGCTATTATTTTACTTGCCTTGGTACAAATAAACAGCAGCTGTACACACAGGCCAAACCTGATAACTACTAACCTAGTTATCTGGCACTCAGTGTGCTGTGTTTTATACTATACATTTTGTTTTGTATGTATGAAACATGGGAAACCATTGTACAATCAATGCATCATAAAGGTATGTTAGGAAATTTATGGATATGTGAAGTGACTGATAAAAACCCCCCCACATTTTGCGTCAATGTAGTTTGAATTATAATACAAAAAACTGAACCAAAAATGTTGCATATATTTATAGGAATGTATTAAAAGGACAATATAGTGATAACTAAAAAGTACAAATGAGGCAATTTTAAATATCATGTTATTTATTCAATCTCTGCAGTATAGATATTAAAACAAAAAAAAAAAAACCTTCATGTGCAAATTTAACTCGGATATCACACAACTTGTTATACCAACGGTAGGATATTAAATTATGAGAAATTGTTCAATTAAATTGAAATAGCTGGTTTTGTTCAGTAAAACCACCACCCATAATAATATTTTTAGTACGTAAGCATTTGCCTTTGTGTATAGAGGGAAAGAGATAATATAATTAGATCTGCTCTAATTGAATAGGCATCATTTTGCAAAACTGGGTTGATTCCAATGTGCAAAAACAGCAAAAATAAACCTAAAGGAACAATTTCCCATAATTTAATTCTCTGCAGCTGGTATAGCAGGTGATTGATTGGAAACACATGGGGGGGGGGGGGGCACAATTACAGTGCAATGTCCCTTTAAGCTAATTTCTACATGGTCCCATATTTGCTTGTGGTATTGGCAAATATTAGGGTCCATTTAATTTTGTGTCTAATCACTAAGTCAAGACAAAAAGAAACATCAACAACCTCCTCCCAAAAAGCAATTAAATAGAAAGTGCAACACAGAAGACAAGTTAACTCCGTCTATGCCTGAGGGTACTTAGTTATTGGTGATTGCCCTTGAAGCACTTTAAGGCAGGGTTATTCAAATTAAGGCCCAGAAGGCAGCACTTAGTTGCATAGTGCTTTTTACTGGGAATTATTCTACTAGATGAATGTTTCAGAGAAATTCTTTAAAATAATGGTTGTTCCAAACTACAAATGAATGTTACATTTTCCTATTTGTAATGTGACATTTTATTTTAATACATTTAAACATTTTATTCTAATGTTGCTTCTCACAGGCCATATGAGATCATGTGGGATTATCATGGGATGGAAGGTCTGACTGCTGTTCCTCCAGCAACTTCCCCAGTCGGAGCATAGGCGCTGTTTTTTAGAGACGCACCAACGGCCCCACCCCTCCTTCCTCGTCCCTCCTCAACAAATACATTGGTGATCCCACATCATATTTTTTTCTCGGAAATAAAACGTTCCATTCCAAAAGATAGAAGTGTAACATTTGAAACATGTAGTAACGAGTACAATTTTCTTTCATGATTCAGATAGAGCATGCAGTTTTAAACAACTTTCCAATTTACTTCTATTATTTAATTTTCTTTGTTCTCGTTATCATTTGTTGAAAACATACCTAGGTAGGCTCAGCAGCTAGCTGCTGATTGGTGGCTGCACATCATATATGCCTCTTGTCATTGGCTTACTAAAATGTTCATCTAGTTTCTAGTAGTACATTGTTGCTCCTTCAATAAAGGATACCAAGAGAATGAAGGAAATTTGATAACAGAAGTGAATTGGAAAGTTGTTTAAAAGTGCATGCACTATCTGAATCATTAAATATTTTTTTTTGGTTTCATGTCCCTTTAACTCATATACTTTTTAAATTTAAACTACAACTAGTGTAGGTGTTTACGTTGTGTATGTTCTACGAATCCTTGGTACTTAAGGAGCATTAGTAGAAAGTATCTATATGCACATTAACAGGAACTGATACTGTTATATCAATTTAAATTTAAACAGTATCTAGTACTTTATATTTTCTCAGGCAAAAAAGTCAATATGTTTATTTTTCAGTCAAATCGATATCAGAACATTTTTGAGTACAGTGTCCCTTAAATTTATTTACTTAACATGTAAGAATTTGGGCTATCAATGAATTTGCTATAATTGCACTGAGGAAAAAAAAGGTTTGAATAACACCGCTTTAAATGTACTCCACTGTACTGGCATTTATTATAGTCGAAACCTGACATTCCACATGATATAAAATAGATTTATTTTATTCCGCTTATCCAGTGTATTTGTAAGAGGTCACATATTACATTAATGTATTAATGTGGCCCAACAGGATATCACACCAACATCCGAGGTGCTTGTCATTTATCTTGCGCAGTTTTTACTGTCCTGTTTTACAAGGGAGTCAGTTTGGACATGTCACTTTTGTCAAACACCACCTTGCTGGAAAAGTAAATAGCTATGAATCCAAAAGCAGCGGCTGATGCAACGTAGGCTGTGACTGACTGTGTCAGCTGCACGATAAATCCCATAGCAAGGGAAGGTACCACCTGTGACAGCAGACAAGCGCTGTCAAGTATTGCCATATCCAGACAGACTCCATGGTTGGGGAGAACAGGCTCACTTATTGTGACTGCCCCCTCACAGGAGGGACCCAGGCACAGAGAGGGACTATGAGAGGGGAACAGTGCCACATTAGGGCTGTTTTGGTTTTCCTTAAGGAAGCCAGACTTCCGTTCTTTCTCTGTTGCATCATCCTCGACAAAGTCCTTATATTTGGGCAAAAATACCTGTTTAAATGAAGAAATTACAATTATTTATCTTTGTCATTCAATTTTTATAAACCTTACCCCAATGTCTGTTTAATAAAGTTTCTTTCAATTTGAAAATACACATGGCGTATGATATGAACATGCTTGCAGGTTGTGGGGTTATTACAGGCAGCTGGATCTTGCCTAGTTTTGAGAGCTTACAATCTACAATATATAAATAAGACACTTACAGAGCAGAAGGTGAATTGTCTGTAGCCAGTGAAGAGCAGATTATCCAAGGTCAGCAAAGGAAGCAAAAGGGCAAAGAGAAGAAATCAGGGAGGAAGATATTCAGTTAAAGGAGATGAAGAACTCATTTTTAGAAGCTGAAAAAAGTACTTACACAAATGCAACTTTGTTATTTTTTATTTTTGTTAAAGGGACAATGTACATTTTACCTACTGGAGTGTATTACCTCTATTCTGACATTTGAAATAACTATTTTCATTTTTAAAGTAAATGAGAGCCAGCAGCAGAAATCACACTCCTAGTTTGGGATGGGAAAGATCTGTGCTTAGCTTAATTATTTTGTTTATCCATACAGAGATAAGGAAGCATTTTTGTTTATAGAATCATAAGACAAGGAGGTCTGCTCTCCTTGCAACCTCAGCCCATTTTAAAAATAGTTTTACCTAAAGGAGCAATTTCAAATACATGGTATACTCAGCAGCTGGTATACCAAATTATTGGAAATACATTAAGGGGAAAACAGTTTTACTGTACACTGTTCCTTTAAATATGAAATGCCAAGATTCACTAAGAGTTTGGAGAACTCAAGAGAAAAGCTGGCATAAAGCTTTGGAGGATTTCCTCATGTTTTCATGAGGACACAGGAATGACATCTCTTTAGTGTATCTCGTTTAGCATTTAATTATACATCAGGCTTAAAAGGGACAGTATACTGTAAAATTGTTTTTCCCTTAATGTGTTTTCAATTACTTTTTTTTACCAACTGCAGAGTATTAAATTATGAAAATTAGCTTTTTAAGGTTTATTTGTTTATATGAAATAGCTGTTATTGTCTTTTAGAGCCACAACCTAATAAAATGTGTTGAGCCTGTAGGTATAATCATATCTCCTTACTTTATCTCATTGTGTACATATACCTGCTTCTTTATCTTATATCTGTCTGTAAAGCAAAGACCAATACTTGGAGAGAACAATGGAAAATTAATATTTTATTACCTTATCTCTTCTATACCCCACTGGGAGTGTAATTTCTTCTGCTGGCTGTTTATACAACTTGGACCTAAGGCCAAAAACTTTCAGAATAGGTGGGGATTACACAGGCTAAAGCAACTATTTTGAATACCAATATAAGGGTAAAGGAAATACTTGTAAACAATGTAATACACTCCAGCAGGTAAAGTGGATTATTGGGAACAAATTAAAGGAGAGAAAATGTTTGAGTAAACTGTCACTTTAAATCTAAATATCACAAAGTGATTCATTTGTTGTTACCCACAACCCCATAATACAAACGAAAAACGGTGCATAGGTGATGCAGCTCCCATGCAGTACTTTAACTATTTGTTTAAACAATTTTTGTGGGGGTCAAACACAGCATTGCAAGTTTGCTACTGTTAAAGTTACATGTCTTTAGAGCATGTCATGTTCCTCTATAACAAAGCATACAAAGCTTCTTCTTGGGCCAGAACCAGGTGGTGAAACACAGAACTACCAGATATTTTGTTTTTATAATTAGCTAGATCACTTTTAACATAATGATAAATATTAGAAAATGCTCTATCAGCACTCTGTGCCCAGACTAGTTTAGAGACAGGATAAAATACAATATAACCTTTATTGTTTCTCTTTAAAAGATGGGTGAAAATGTTAAAATCCAATATCACGAGCAATTATTGCTGGTATTGGGTGTGTCCCTAAATTAATGGCTATCAGGCCTTATATCATCTTCATATCATATCAGGAAACACACACACAATCAGTAGTTTATTAGTATTGTTATCGATGTGTTTGAGACTATGAGGCCTACTTAGCAAGCCGTCAACTTACTTGCATTAAACGGCACTAATACGCTCGCCTGACATCGCCGCCGCAGACCTGAATACGCTCTCCATATTTAACAAAAAAAGCTGTCAAAAAGCTGCGCACCAAGTACGGGGCGATGAGCAGCGGACTGTTGTTAACTAACAGTCATCGATCTCGCTGCTATTCGGCTTTTTAACAGCTTTATTTATACCCTGTCACTAAACACCGCCACTATACTAAACTGTTTAACCCGTATCCCGTCGCTCCCGGACCCCGCCGCAACTCTAATAAATGTATTAACCCCTATTCTGCTGCTCCCCGACACCGCCGCAACTAACTAAATGTATTAACCCTATCCCTCCGCTCCCGGAGCCCACTGCAACTAAATAAATGTATTAACCCCCTATTCCGCCGCTCCCGGACCCCGCCACAACTAAATGTATTAACCCTTAAACCTCTGGCCTCCCACATCACTACCACTTACTAAACCTATTAACCCCTAAACCGCCAGCACCCCACATTGCCATAAACTAAATTTACCTATTAACCCGCTAACTTTATATTAAATATTAACTCATCCCTATCTTATAATAAATTTAAACTTACCTTTAGATTTAAATTAAACTACAGGTGGCCCTAGTTTTACAACGGTTCAATTTACACCGTTTCAGAATAACAACCTTTTTTTCCAGTCATGTGACTGCTATTGAAAAGCATTGAGAAGCAGTGCATTTATTAAAATAGCCAGTAGATGAAGCTGTCCGCTTGTGTTGCAGCAAAGCCAAGCAAGCTGAAATTAATCAGTTTAACCAGACCTGAGCTATCGAGCAGATTCGAAAGGAACAAGATCTCCCTGTCTATAAATCAGTCCAGATTGGAATGCATAGAAAGAACTGTTTGCAGAAAAATGCAAGTGAAGTCTGTGTTGTGTGATTATTTTATTAAGTTTATAATTCTGTTTAGCGAATGTTTTTGTTTATTTAACTTAGTTTAATTATATATTCTGTGTTGTGTGATTATTTTATTAGGTTTATAATGCTGTTCAGCATTTAAAGTCTTCATTTCAAAGCTTTAAAAATAATGTATTAGGTGTTACTTATGACAATTTTGAGCCTGGAACCTATCTCCCTCACTTCCCATTGACTTACATTATAAACTGGTTTTCAATTTACAATGGTTTCAATTTACAACCATTCCTTCTGGAACCTAACCCCAACGTAAACTGAGGGGTACCTGTATATTAAACCATATTAAACTAATAATTAATCTACCCTAACTATACAACTAAAATGACATTAAACTATATTAAACTAATAATTAATCTACCCTAACTGTTATACTAAAATTACATTAAACTACAAATTAAATTAACTATATTATATATTTAAAAACCTAACCCTACTGAAATAATTTAAATCTACTATTAAAAATTACAAAGTTACAAAAAACTAACAACTAAGTTACACAAAATAACAAACACTAAGTTTAAAAAAAAAAAAAAAAAAACACTAAGTTACACAAAATAAAAAATCAAATATTTAAATTAATTACACCTAATCTAAGAGCCCTATGAAAATAAAAAAAAGCCCCCCAAAATAAAAAAAAACCCTAGCCTACAATAAACTACTAATGGCCCTTAAAAGGGCCTTTTGATAAATAAGGGGAATCGGGCTCGCCACAATTTCGCTGCAGAATTCCAGCTTATTTGCGGTTGACGGCTTGATAAATAGGCCTCAGTGTTACTGATGCATTCAAATATTGCTGTAAGCAGAGTGCCTATTCCCAATATAAAATGGGCGAATGTGTTAATATAGTCTCACATATATAATGGTACGTGATATCATGTGCATGTCATGACTTCATTTATAGTACCTCTAATGTGTGGTTAAACCACATAACAATCCAAAATGCTGTTTTTAATTGCAATAATCACGTTGGCAACAAAGTAGTTGTTTATCCACGTTTGCAACTGTAACCATATCAGCTGAGGTTATGCAGTTAGTTTTACGATTGGTATTTGGATATTCTACACATTCATTAATTATCAATACTTAGTCATATATACTTCGACTAATCCTATTGAGACCCACCTGGTATAATTCTGGGTGTTATCATATGGCATATATATCTCCTAAACGTTACTAGAAGCTTATCTTAAAATAAATTGGCGCATCCAATATTGCTTTGTACTTGAAGTGAATTAGGTTTGGTGTTAGTTCACATATTCTTTTCGTATTCAATCCCCTTATATTAAGGATCAGATCCACTAGTTAGTGGTTTAAACAAAATCGTGCGCTACAATTATATAGTTTATATGCACTTCTAAATATTCGTTTAGTATACGTTTGCCACCACAAAAAGATCATTAAATAAAGTAACGTTACTTTATTTTATGATCGTTGTTGTGGCAATCATATGCTAACCGTATATTTACTAGCAGAAGCGCACATAACTATTGCTATAATTGTGTATCATTATTGTGGTGGCAATCATATACTAAACGAATAACAGAAGTGCAAATAAACTATATAATTGTAGCGCATGATTTTGTAAAACAATACCAAACCACGATAGGTCTAGGTGTTTGATGCACACTGTTTAATACCGCTAACTAGTGGATATGATCCTTAATATAAGGGGATTGAATTTGAAAAGAATATGTGAACTAACACCAAACCTAATTCATTTCAAGTACAAAGCAGTATTGGATGCGCCAATTTACTTTAATATAAGCTTCTAGTAACGATCAGGAGATATATATGCCATAAGATAACACCCAGAATTATACCAGGGGGGTCTCAATAGGATTAGTCGAAGTATACATGACTAAGTATTGATAATTAATGAATGTGTAGAATATCCAAATACCAATCATAAAACTAACTGCATAACCTCAGTTGATATGGTTACAGTTGCAAACGTGGATAAACAACTACTTTGTTGCCAACGTGATTATTGCAATAAAAAACAGCTTTTTGGGTTTTTATGTGGTTTAACCACACATTAGAGGTACTATAAATAAAGTCATCACATGCACATGATATCACGTACCATTTTATATGTGAGACTATATTAACACATTCGACCATTATATATTAGGAATAGGCACTCTGCTTTATGCACCAGTAACAATCTGGGCATATTTATCAAGCTTCATACGGAGCTTGATGCCCTGTGTTTCTAAAGACCGCTGCTCCATAACCTGTCCGCCTGCTCTGAGGCGGCGGACAGACATCACCAGAAATCAACCCGATCGGACACGATCGGGTTGATTGACACCCCCTGCTAGCGGCCGATTGACCGAGAAACTGCAGGGGGTGGCATTGCACCAGCAGTTCACAAGAGCTGCTGGTGCAATGATAAATGCCGAGAGCGTACGCTGTCGGCATTTATCGATGTGCAGCGATCATGATCCGCAATATCAGATCATATCCGCTCACACTATGATAATTAGGCCCCAATGTCTCATACACAACGATAACAATACTAATAAACTACTGATTGTGTGTATGTGTTTTCTGATATGATATGAATATGATATAAGGCCTGATAGCCATAAATTCAGGGACACGCCCAATACGCACTACTCCTCTTTCAAACAATATACATTTGGATTATTTACTCTGGAAATCATATATTAAGTTACAGGGGAGCTTGCCTATATAGGGCGCGATCCGATATACGGCATACTTTTCGGTGCAAGCGAGGTAACCCGCGCCGCCCGTAGTTTCACCTCGCACATCGGGGTATCCAATATACCCCACCGGCAGTTGCTAAAGTGCCGTAAGTCGGACAAACTAGCGATGTCCAGAAATAAGCGTAAGTAGAAATTTCTGGAGTCGCCAGTGACTTACAGCACTTTAGAAACTGCCGTCGCCTACAAAAACTTAATAAAGTATCAAATCTCCCGTAAATTTCTAACACGCCTCCCAAAAATAGCCCGACACGTATACCCCTCTATCCGCAACCCCCCCTCTCACTCCTAACAATAAATGTATTAACCCCTAGACCGACAACCCCCCACAACGCAATAAGCCTAATTATTAACCCCTAAACCGCCATAGCCCACACCGCAATAAACCTATCCTAGTATTAACCCCTAAACCGCCGCTCCCGGACCCCGCCGCCACCTACATTAAATGTATTACCCCCTAATCTGACCCCCCTACACCGCCGCCAACTATATTAAATATATTAACCCCTAATCTGACCCCCCTACACCGCCGCCACCTATATTAATTACCCCCTAATCTGATCCCCTACCTATATTAAATATATTAACCCCTAATCTGATCCCCTACACCGCCGCCACCTATATTAAATATATTAACCCCTAAACCTAAGTCTAACCCTAACACCCCCTAACTTAATTATTATTTAAATAAATCTAAATAATATTAATATTATTAACTAAATTATTCCTATTTAAAACTAAATACAGGTAGCCCTCAGTTTAAGCCGGGGTTAGGTTCCAGAAGGAATGGTTGTAAATCGAAACCGTTGTAAATTGAAACCCAGTTTATAATGTAAGTCAATGGGAAGTGAGGGAGTTAGGTTCCAGGCCCCTCTAAAAATTGTCAAAAGTAACACCTAATACATTATTTTTAAAGCTTTGAAATGAAGACTTTAAATGCTAAACAGTATTATAAACCTAATAATATAGATTGTATCATCATCAAACTAAGTTTAATGAACAAAAACATTTGCTAAACCGCACCTAATAAAATTATCACACAGACTGTATCATCATCAATCTAAGTTTAATGAACAAAAACAAAATAATTACACAACAGACTGTATCATCATCAATCTAAGTTTAATGAACAAAAATGTTTTTTTACTTGCCTTTTTCTGCAAACAGTTCTCTAAGTCTGCAGCTAAGGGAAGTGGCTGCTAGATCTTGTTCCTTTAAAAATGGTTCCATTGCTCAGGTCTGGTTATACACTGATTAATTTCAGCCTGCCTGTGTTTAATCACACAACAGACTGTATCATCATCAAACTAAGTTTAATTAACAAAAACGTTTTTTTACTTGCTTTTTTCTGCAAACAGTTCTGTGCATTGAGTCTGCAGCTAAGGGAAGTGGCTGCTAGATCTTGTTCCTATGAAAGCTGATCCATTGATCAAGTCTGGCTTGCTTGGCTTTGCATGTCTTTGCTGCAATACAAGCGGACAGCTCCACCTACTGGCTACTTTAATGTATGCATGTGCTAATGCTTTCAATAGCATTCAATGCTTTTCAATAGCAGTCACATGACTGGAAAAAAAGGGCGTTATTCTGAAACGGCGCAAAATGAACCGTCGTAAACCGAGGGCCACCTGTACCTATAAAATAAACCCTAAGATAGCTACAATATAATTAATAATTACATTGTAGCTATTTTAGGGTTTATATTTATTTTACAGGTAACTTTGTATTTATTTTAACTAGGTACAATAGCTATTAAATAGTTAATAACTATTTAATAGCTACCTAGTTAAAATAATTACAAAATTACCTGTAAAATAAATCCTAACCTAAGTTACAAATACACCTAATACTACACTATCAATAAATTAATTAAATAAACTACAATTATCTAAACTAAAATACAATTAAATAAACTAAACTATAACACTAAATTACAAAAAATAAAAAATATTACAAGAATTTTAAGCTAATTACACCTAATCTAAGCCCCCTAATAAAATAAAAAGCCCCCCCAAAATAATAAAATTTCCCTACCCTAAACTAAATTACAAATAGCCCTTAAAAGGGCCTTTCGCGGGGCATTGCCCCAAAGTAATCAGCTCTTTTACCTGTAAAAAAAAGAACAACCCCCCCCCCACATTACAACCCACCACCCACACACCCCTACTCTAAAACCCACCCGATCCCCCCCTTAAAAAACCCAAAATCTAACCCCCAAGTGGTCCTTACCTGTCCTGAAGACCGGTGGAGAAGGTCCTGTTCCAGGCGGTGAAGTTTTCTTCCAAGCCGCGACCTCTTCTTCTTCCAGGAACCAGCCGGCGCGGAGCGGAGGAGTTGAAGACCGATGACCGCGGAGCTGAAGACCGTCGACTCTGGAACAGAAGACCGGCGACGCTGACACTGAAGACCGCGGAGCCATGGAACGTGGAGGATCCTCTTCATACGATCTCCGCCGTACACTGAATAGGAATTCAAGGTAAGCGATTAAAAATGGCGTCCCTTGAATTCCTGATTTGAATAGCCAATAGAATGTCAGTAGCTCTTATTCTATTGGCTATTCAAATCAGCCAATAGAATTACAGTAGCTCTCATCCGATTGGCTGATTTGAATTTGAAGGCTCAAATCAGCCAATAGGAATTCAAGGGACGCCATTTTTAATCGCGTACCTTGAATTCCTATTCAGTGTACGGCAGAGATCGTATGAAGAGGATCCTCCATGCTCCATGGCTCCGCAGTCTTCAGTTCCAGCGTCGCCGATCTTTAGTTCCAGCGTAGCCGGTCTTCAGTTCCAGAGTCGACGGTCTTCAGCTCCGCGCCGGCTGGTTCCTGGAAGAAGAGGTCGCCGCTTGGAAGAAGACTTCACCGCCTGGAACAGGACCTTCTCCGCCGGTCTTCAGGATAGGTAAGGACCACTTGGGGGTTAGACTTAGGTTTCTTTAAGGGGGGATCGGGTGGGTTTTAGAGTAGGGGTGTTCTTTTTTTTACAGGTAAAATAGCTGATTACTTTGGGGCAATGCCCCGCAAAAGGCCCTTTTAAGGGCTGGTAATATAGCTGATTACTTTGGGACAATGCCCGCAAAAGGCCCTTTTAAGGGCTATTTGTAATTTAGTTTAGGGTAGGGAAATTTTATTATTTTGGGGTGCTTTTTTATTTTATTAGGGGGCTTAGATTAGGTGTAATTAGCTTAAAATTCTTGAAATATAGTTTAGTTTATTTAATTGTATTTTAGTTTAGATAATTGTAATTATTTTAACCAGGTAGCTATTAAATAGTTATTAACTATTTAATAGCTACCTGGTTAAAATAATTACAAACTATTTAATAGCTATTGTACCTAGTTAAAATAAATACAAAGTTACCTGTAAAATAAATATAAACCCTAAAATAGCTACAATGTAATTATTAATTATATTGTAGCTATCTTAGGGTTTATTTTATAGGTAAGTATTTAGTTTTAAATAGGAATAATTTAGTTAATAATATTAATATTATTTAGATTTATTTAAATAATAATTAAGTTAGGGGGTGTTAGGGTTAGACTTAGGTTTAGGGGTTAATATATTTAATATAGGTGGCGGTGGTGTAGGGGGGTCAGATAGGGGTTAATATATTTAATATAGGTGGCGGTGGTGTAGGGGGGTCAGATTAGGGGGTAATATATTTAATATAGGTGGCGGCGGTGTAGGGGGATCAGATTACGGGTTAATATATTTAATATAGGTGGCGGCGGTGTAGGGGGGTCAGATTAGGGGGTAATACATATAATGTAGATGGCGGCGGGGTCCGGGAGCGGCAGTTTAGGGGTTAAACAATTTATTAGGTATTGTGGTTGGGGATTGTGGTTGACAGGTAGATAGACATTGCGCATGCGTTAGGTGTTAGGTTTTATTTTGCAGGCAGTTTAGGGAGTTATGAGGCTCCAATACTCAGCATAAGGCTTGCTAAGCCTGCATTTTGTGGCAAGGTGAAAATGGAGTAAGATTTCTCCATTTTCGCCACGTAAGTCCTTACGCTGTATATTGGATACCAAATTGCGCGTGTTTTATATGTCAGTCTATGGGGCAAAAAACTACGGGCGAAGGCAGAAATATACGAGCGTAACTTCTATGTTACGCCGTATATGTGATACCAAACCCGCACAAAATCTGGCGTCGCCGGCTTCTGCGGGCGACGCTGCATATCGGATGGGGCCCATAGTGCCAGTCAGTGTGTATACATGTAAATTTGTTTTAATTGTTGTGCAAAGTTCTGTTTTCAGGGAGTCAGTAAATGGTTTTACAGCAGAGTTATTTTGTTATCCCAGCGGAATGGGCAGCAATACGTGTAATATATTACCAGATCTCAATAACTTGCACAGTGGAAGCAGAATTTTATTTAAACAATAATGAAAATACTAGATGGGGTTTTGTTAGGAATTCACATTGTGCTAGTTTATAACACAATACAAAACAGAGAATTTGAATATCTTTACCAGCTATCACAAATGTAAAAGGTATTAGAATAGTATATTGTTTAAATGGATAAAAAGTGATGGTAAAAGTGACATGAATTGCATTATTTACTTAAAAGTATGTATTCTACAATGTGTTACTCTTTAGTCTTTCCCAATAGTTTCTATATGAATTTACACAACTTTTTTTTATTAACTTTTTAATGCAAAATATTTAAATACGTTTGATATGTTTACTATGCAATTTGCATCATTTTCAAAACCCTGATTACAAGTTTGCTTTTTGGCCTCTCTAGGGAATGTGGGACAAAGAACAATTTTGAAATAAAAAGCAAAAAAAGTGTAACGTCCCTGTAATGTCTATTTAATGTTCCTTACATAAAACTATCTCTGAAACATTGTTGTGTCTATTGGGCCAATCGCAATCGCTTATCACTTAGAAAAAAAATAATGCCAGATTACGTTTTCTTCCCCCTCAGGTTTTCTTAAAAATGTATAAAGAATTTTCACAAGTAGCCCCCCCCCCCAGTAAAAAATAAATAAATTAGTATTTATGGGAGGTATTGCACAGATTAATACTGGTGTTGATTTTCAACTATGTTAGGTAGAAATGTTCAAATGGTCCGTGTACAATTTAATTAACTATACTCAAGAACCAAAATCCAAAATTCACCTCAAATGTAATTAGGAACAGAGTTGTCCAGTTGCCAGATACATTATACAGAAGGTTGGAATGACATTATTTCAGCTGTTAATACCTTGATTCATTAGTGCACTCTGCACTTGAGACAAAAGTTAATTACTGAAATCAGTGTGGTTAATACTAAAAAAAACAACAACCTTAGATTGCCTAAATTGACTGACATTGTCAAGAATGTAGAAAAAAAAAACCTCTCAAATTAAGCACACCTGGAGGTATAATTGTCATCAATATCCCTCTTAATTTATTTGTGCAGTGTGCACAAAAATGTTGGCCTGTGCAATTTATGGTCATGTGACTAAAATGTGTGCGTCTTGTAATGGAGTGTTGTCAAGACTGAAAATGTTGTCAGGGTAGGAAACTTTATTATGCTATTTTCTATTTAAATAGGGCAAGACTAAAAACACACTCTGTTACACACTCTCACATGCACATTTCCTCTCACACATTCTCATACACACACACACACTCTTACATACACACACTCATACTCTCACATTCTCATACACACTTCCTCTCACACACATTCTCATACACTCTCACATGCACACTTCCGCTCACACACATTCTCATACACACACACACACACACACTCTCATACACTCTTACATGCACACTTCCTCTCACACACATTCTCATACACTCTCACATGCACACTTCCTCTCACACATTCTCATACACACACACCCTCACACACACTCACATGCACACTTCCTTTCTCACACACATTCTCATACACACATACTCTCACATTATTATTATTATTATCGGTTATTTGTAGAGCGCCAACAGATTCCGCAGTGCTATTAACAAAGGCGGAGTACAACAAAACAATTATAGGGATCAAATGGGTAGAGGGCCCTGCCAAGAGTTGCACTGTTGTAGTCAGCTCTTGAGAAGGTGATCAACAAACAGCTGGACTCTTAGGCTTACATGCTAAGGGGGTTCAGGGGATAGCAATGGAGGAGAGGAACTGGTATAAAGAAAGGTTAGAGTAGGTTGTATGCATCCCTGAACAGTAGAGTCTTTAGGGAGCACTTGAAGCTTTTAAAACTAGAAGAGAGTCTTGTGGAGCGAGGCAGAGAGTTCCACAAGATGGGAGCCAGTCTGGAGAAGTCCTGTAAACGGGAGTCTGATGAGGTGACAAGAGAGGAGGAGAGTAGGAGGTCGTGAGCAGAGTGAAGGGGACGGGAGGGAGAGTATCTGGAGACAAGGTCTGAGATATAGGGGGGAGCAGTGCAGTTGAGGGCTTTGTATGTCAGAATGAGAATTGTGTTTGATCCTAGAGGCAAGAGGAAGCCAGTGAAGAGATTGGCAGAGAGGTGCAGCAGATGAAGAGCGACGTGTAAGGAAGATGAGTCTGGCAGAGGCATTCATTATGGATTGTAAAGGAGCTAGGCGGTAGGTGGGGAAACCAGAGAGGACAGAGTTGCAGTAATCGAGGCGGGAGAGAATGAGAGAGTGGATTAAAATTTTAGTTGTGTCTTGTGTAAGGAAGTGTCTAATTTTAGAGATGTTTTTAAGGTGGAAGCGGCAGGCTTTAGCCAATGACTGAATGTGAGGAGTGAAAGAAAGATCTGAGTCAAATGTGACCCTGAGACATCGGGCATGCGGGGTAGGGGTAATGATGGAGTTGTCGACAGTTATAGAGAGATTGGGGGTGGAGAGTTTAGAAGAAGGGGGGAAAATAAGGAGCTCAGTTTTGGAGAGATTTAGCTTGAGGTAGTGAGAGGACATCCAGTTGGAGATGTGAGAAAGACAGTGACACGGGTTAGCAAGGAAGGAGAAAGGTCTGGTGCAGAGAAGTAGATTTGGGTGTCATCGGCATACAAATGATATTGTAAACCGTGGGACCTTAATTAGGGAACCTAGTGATGACGTGTAGATTGAGAAGAGAAGGGGACCGAGGACAGAGCCTTGCGGTACTCCGACAGAAAGTGGTGACGGGGCAGAGGAGGCCCCAGAGAATGCTACACTAAAGGTACGGTTTGACAGGTAGGAAGAGAGCCATGAGAGGGCTATGTCACATATGCCGAAGGATTGGAGGGTTTGGAGCAAGAGAGGGTGGTCAACAGTGTCAAAGGCTGCGGACAGATCAAGAAGGAGAAGCAGAGAGAAGTGGCCTTTTGATTATCCTGTAAGAAGGTCGTTGGTAACCTTAACAATTGCTGTCTCTGTGGAGTGATGGGGACAAAATCCAGATTGCAATGGGTCAAGGAGGGAGTTTATTGTAAGGAAATGGGATAGGCGTGTATAAGCTAGTTTTTCGAGAAGCTTTGATGCAAGAGGGAGGAGGGAAATAGGGCGGTAGTTGGATGGGGAGGTAGGATCAAGGGAAGGTTTTTTGAGGATAGGTGTGACCAGTGCATGTTTCAGCGATGAGGGAAATATACCGGTGCTGAGGGAGAAGTTGAAAGTGTGTGCGAGTATAGGGGTAAGGGTGGCAGAGAGGGAGGGGAGTAGCTGTGAGGGGATAGGGTCAAGGGGACAGGTAGTGAGGTGAGAGCACAGTATAAGTGCCGAAACTTCTTCCTCAGTAACAGGGGAGAAGGAGCTAAGCTTAAGGTTATGTAGGTTGTGGTTGATTGAGAGCATTTGAGGGGGTGAGAGAATGGAATTATGTTGAGAGCTGATTTCACTTATGATGGAGTCGATTTTGTTATTTAAGTGGTTGCCAAAGTCTTGAGCTGACAGAGAAGTTGTATTAGGAGGTAGGGGAGGGCGGAGAAGAGTATTGAAAGTGGTGAACAAACGTTTTGGGTTTGAAGAAAGATTAGAGATAAGAGTAGAGAAATAGTGTTGCTTATGGAAATTAAGGGCAGAGTAGTAGGAGTTCAAGATACATTTGTAATGTTGAAAATCAGCTAAACTCCTAGATTTTCTCCAGTGCCGCTCAGCAGTACGGGAACATCTGCGTAGGTATCGTGTCAGAGGAGTATGCCAGACACATTCACATACACACTTCCTCTCACACACACTCTCACATACACACATTCACATACACATACACTCTCACATGCACATTCACATACACATACACTCTCACATGCACACTTCCCCTCACACACACTCTCACATGCACACTTCCTCTCACACATTCTCATACACACACTCACATGCACACTTCCTCTCACACATTCTCATACACACACTCTCACATGCACACTTCCTCTCACACATTCTCATACACACACTCTCACATGCACACTTCCTCTCACACATTCTCATACACACACACTCACACAAACATTTGCAAACAATTGACAAGCTCCTCTAACTCTGCAGGTTACACAACAAGTTATATACTGAAAAATATTATGTCTATCACCACCGCTATGTGATATTTTAGCACAATGCCTGTATGTATGTTTTGTCAGTGATGACAGTTGTCCTACATACTGTTTACAAGGTTTTTTATTTAACCTCTTAAGGACATGTGACGGAAATTTTCTGTCATAAAACAATTGAGTAAACTGAAAGCTGTGTCCTTAAAGGGTTAACCACTGAATGTCAACATGGCTGCTGCTGTGCTACCCTCTCAGCAGACAAAAAGTTAAGTAACAAAGACACCTCTCCTTTTTAAGAGCTTTGGATTTGGACACCTCAGGCCTCACCACAGGCTTTTATGCTGGCAGCAGGGAGTGATTTCCCCTTTTTACCCCCATAGAAGCAAGTTACAGCTACACCACGCACTGAAATCATTACTATGCTCAGCCCAGCAGTGCTCTACTTTCTTTACAGAAGCCTGCACGCCAGAAATGTTAACAGCCTGCGAGCAGATAATTCAATCTGAAATAAATGTTAAGCATCCAGCACTTCCGCCGAACCCCCAATGTTGATTTCCCTGTGCTAATTTCCAGCGCAAAATGCTGGACTGCCACAATTCAAAAAAATAAAACTAACAAAAAAAACAACATTACAAAAACCCTAACCTTAAATTTGATGTGTGCACTTTCAAATGACCTGTATGCTATCATGAGAAAAGCTGTGCACATGCGCACTGTCACTTGTGATATTTTACTAGCCATTGTTTCTTGGGGCACGTGAGCACAAAATATACATCATGCAAGAGAGAAAGTACACCCTCTTTGAATTCTATGGTTTTAAGTATCAGGGCATAATAACAATCATCTGGTCCTTAGTAGGTCTGAAAATTAGGTAAATACAACCTCAGATGAACAACAACACGTGACATATTACACCGTGTCATGATTTATTTAACAAAAATAAAGCCAAAATGGAGAAGCCACGTGTGAAAAACTAAGTACACTGTATGATTCAATAATTTGTAGAACCACCTTTAGCAGCAATAACTTGAAGTAATTGTTTTCTTTATGACTTTATCAGTCTTTTACATGATTATGGAGGAATTTTGGCCCACTCTTCTTTACAATGTTGCTTCAGTTCATTGAGGTTTGGGGGCATTTGTTTATGTACAGCTCTCTTAAAGGGACAGTATACTGTAAAATAGTTTGTCCCTTAATGTGTTTACAATTGCTTTTTTTACCAACTGCAGAGTAAAAAATTGATGAAAATTAGCTTTTTAAGGCTTATTTGTGTATATTAAAGCTCTGATTTTGTGTTTTGAAGCCACAACCTTATAAAATGGGTTGAGCTTGTAGGTATAATCAGATCTCATTACTGTATCACAATGTGTACATATACCTGCTTCTTTATCTTATATCTGTCCTTAAAACAATCACCAGTACTTTGAGAGAACAATGGAAAATCAACATTGTATTACCTTATCTCTGCTATATCCGACTGGGAGTGTAATTTCTTCTGCTGGCTGTGTTTATAAAAGCTTATCTATAGCTGGTACGCGCGGCCACAAACTTTCAGAATAGGTGGGGATACCACATGCTAAATCAACGATTTCAAATGCCAATATAAGGGTAAAGGAGCTACTTGTAAACAATTTAATAAACTCCAGCAGGTAAAGTGGATCATTGGGAACAAATTAAAGGGGAGAAAATTTTTGAGTAAACTGTCCCTTTAAGGTCCCCCACAGCATTTCAATCGGGTTGAGGTCTGGACTTCGACTGGGCCATTGCAACACCTTGACTCTTTTCTTTTTGGAATCGTCTTGTTGCATGAGCCAATTTCAGCCAAGCTGTCGGACAGATGGCCTCACATTTGACTTTAGAATACTTCCGTATACAGAGGAGTTCACGGTCAACTAAATGACTACAAGGTGCCCAGGTCCTGTGGCTGCAAAACAAGCCCAAATATTCACCCCTCCACCACCGTGTTTGACAGTTGGTATGAGGTGTTTGTGCTGATATGCTGTGTTTGGTTTTCGCCAAACATGGTGCTGTGTATTATCGCCAAACATCTCCACTTTGGTCTCGTCTGTTCAAAGGACATTGTTCCAGAAGTCTTGTGGTTTGTTCAGATGCAACTTCGCAAACCTAAGCCGTGCTGCCATGTTCTTTTTAGAGAGAAGAGGCTTTCTCCTGGTGACCTTTCCATACAAACCATAATTGTTCAGTATTTTTCTAATTGTACTGTCATGAACTGTAACATTTAACATGCTAACTGAGGCCTGTAGAGTCTGAGATGTAACTCTTGGGTTTTTGGCAATTTCTCTGAGCGGTCGGTCTGACCTTGGGGTAAATTTGCTGGGACATCCACTCCTGGGAAGATTGGCAATTGTCTTGAATGTTTTCCAGTTGTGAATAATCGTTCTCACTGTAGAATGATGGACTTTAAATTGTTTGGAAATGGCCTTATAACCCTTCCCAGCAACAATGCTCCTCTAAGATCATTGCTGATGTCTTCCCTCCGTGGCATTGTGTTAACACACACCTGAATGCTCCAGACCAGCAAACTGCTAAAACTTTGGCTTTTATAGAGGTGGTCACACTTGCTGATGATCATTTAATCAAGCGCATTTGATTAGCAGCACCTGGCTGTTACTTAGCCTCTTAATTCCTACGGAAGCAGTAAGAGTGTACTAAGTTTTTTACACATGGCTTCTCCATTCTGGCCATTGTTGGAACAGATGATTTTTATTATGCCCTTATACGTATTTTCTTTTTCGCATGACTGTATGCAATATAATATTATATGAATATAAATTATTATAAGAGCAGGTTTTATATATATATATATATATATATATATATATATATATATATATATATATATATATATATATATATATATTTATATTAATTTTTATTTGATTTTTTTGTCGCATTACATATTAGTGACAACAAATCTAGCAAACATACACTATGCTGCAATGCACTTCCTGGAGAATTTGCACAATCATTGCTTTTCTTCTCTCATCACATAAAGTGTAATAATCAATAAGAAATCATTCTATGCTCTTATGTTTTTAAAGGGACTTTAAAATATGTTTTTGTATTCATGCACCAGGGATTATTTCTTACATTGCAGAAGATCTGCATACAAAATAAGTATTTAAATTTAATTTTTATGTCATTTTGTAAAATTGGTCTTCAGCCCCTGGACACACCCACTAAAAAGTCTCTTGGATTTTGTCTATTTTAGCTCTTTTGGTGTAGCCAATTAGGGACAGATATAAATGAGCACCTGCACATATAATCCAATCACTATACAACATGTAAGAGGATTAGTATTCTGTATTCCACGGAAAGCACTCTAGCCTCTCCGGGGAGAGTAGAATAACTACAATTTTCAGTGTTAAATTACAGGAAATTCTGGCAAAATAAACAATGAAAGTGCATTTTTTCATTGTTGTTTTTTTTTTTTTTTGTCTCTTTAAGTCTACAAAGACTGGGACTGTATGATATGTACTGTTTGTTATTTGTTAGTGTAAGATTGGTAATTTTTTACTTTTTGTTGCTGTAATGTTGACTGTAATATGAAGAATTAGCCATTACGAAACAGCTGCTACTAAAATTATTTTTCACTTACCTGCCGGTTGTGGTGATAAAGTGAGGTAAGAGTGTATGGCAGGATCTGCAGAACTGAGAATGTTAATCCTGTTAAGGCGGCTGATGCGGTTACCATAGTAACATTGCGGGAAAAGCACATCACTGTTGTAGCCAATGGGAGGCAGGTGACACTTGCCAGGTACACAAATCGGGCGCCAAAAGTCTTCACCATGCGATCCATCAAAGAGGAAGCAATCATGGAGGTGACAGACTGAAGGAAAAGTCCCAAACTTCCCATTCTGACTCCTATCATGAAAGCAACAAAGGGTCAAGAAAACATAAATTATGCTAACCTGATAATTTCCTTTTCTTCTGATGGAAAGAGTCCACAGCTGCATTCATTACTTTTGGGAAATAAGAACCTGGCCACCAGGAGGAGGCAAAGATAACCCAGCCAAAGACTTAAATAACCCTCCCACTCCCCTCATCCCCCAGTCATTCTGCCAAGGAACAAGGAACAGTAGAAGAAATATCAGCGTGAAAGATGCCAGAAGAATATAAGGACGCCCAACATAAAATTACGGGTGGGGAGCTGTGGACTCTTTCCATCAGAAGAAAAGAAAATTATCAGGTAAGCATAATTTATGTTTTTCTTCTTAAATGGAAAGAGTCCACAGCTGCATTCATTACTGTTGGGAAAACAATACCCAAGCTATAGAGGACACTGAATGCCAAGGCGGGAGGGTACATAGGCGGCCAATACTGAGGGCACCAAGCCTGAACCTCTACCCAAGAAAAAAAACACTGCTTCGTCCGAAGCCGAGAAAATTGGAAAAGGAAAAAGCCCCAATGACACTGACTCGCAGTTAGTCCAGAAGCCAAACTAGAGTCCGCAAATGGACTCTACTGAGCCAACAGTCCTCCAGGAGACACAGTCGCCCAACAAACAGTCCTCCACTGCTCATCTCCACAAATGAAGGAGACACCAGCCGAAACCCCCAAGGGAACAAGGCAAGGGGGAACCAAGGAAACCGAAAGGTCCCCTAATACAAAAAAGAACACCTCCAGGAGTGAGTTCAGCTCACAGAGGCCCAAAGGGGCCCAAACAAGGAAAGGAGGCCACGCCTATACCAAGCGAAACCTGGGATAAGACCGGGCACAGAGACAGAACAGACATCGTCTCATCAACATCCTGCAAGTACGGATTGCAACTGAAAAGGTAAAGTCCTCCCATTGTCAAGAATAGCAAGGCATTCGACCATGAAAAAGTGTGTAATGCACCCAGGAAAGAACCCCAAGTTTGAAAACACAGGGTCCATAACAGGACGACACAGAGGATACTTGCGAGGAAGAAGAAGCAGTCAAGTAAGAAACAGACCGCAAAAGCAACACCCAGACAGAGGGCACGCTCGCCGGACCTGCACACAGGACCCTAAAAAGGGGAACACAAACCTCAATCGAGGACCCCCGAGAAGAAGAGTATACCTTCAGAACCCGAAGGAAGAGTAAACTCTCTTCTGAAATCAATGGATCTAGTTGAAGGAAAATCTATACACTAGCAGACTAAGCTAACATGATAGACTCAACAAAGCTCACACATCCAGAGGAGACTGACTGAACGCAGCTCCATAGACCGCTCGGCCATCCTGACCTGCAGACCCACAGCCAGCTGGACCAACTCAGCCTCAGGGATCCAAAACAGGGGAACAAAGAATCCCGAACCAGGTACAGGAACGAGCGTAAGGATAGCACAGCCATTCCCACAGAGTACAACCTGACTCTGAAAACAGACAACAAGGCCATAGACCTAAGGATCTATCAAAATAAAGGCCCAACAAGTCTGCTTGGAGCCAGCAAGACCCCCGGGGGAACCAATCCCATCTTTCTGCCTCCCATCCAGGAGAAGCCCCAAGCAAGGACTCTATCTCCATAGGGAGGAGAATATCCCCTAAAGAAATGGGATGATGCCAGAAGAGCAACAACTGTTCTCAAGGCCCAAAGGCAAAGGCTAATTGGAAGAGAAATTCCCAACACAGATGTCCTAGAAAAGGATCCCCCTACAAGTAGCTTGCCAAGCAGAGGCACAGCCAACCCATTCGCCGCAGAGCAGGGAATCCACGGGAACACTGGCAAGCTAACCAGAGGAATGCAATCCTAAGGCACACCAGAAATTGGACATCCAATGCCAGCAGCTGGGTATGAACCAACCACTCTTAAGGCTCAAGCCACATGGCTAACCACCAGAGGACAAGGTTCACTCTGTGGCAAAGAGTAAAAAATACTCTGAAATCCTGGCCAAACATGACCAGGTTAGGTAGATGGATCAAGGACATAGCCCCAGTTCCCACTACCATGGAACCCCTCGACCAGCCCTGAGATCCAAGATTCCAAAACCACCCAGACTGGGTCTGTAAAAAGGCCAAGCGAAGCTTCAGAAACCGGAAGTCTCAGGGAGAAAAACAGGTCCGGGTACCCAATAGTTCAGGCAAACCTTACCCTAGAACTAAACACTCCAACTGGCCAAAAAAACAGACACAAGGGTATGGATTCATACTCTAAAACCCCGACCAAAGGAAGGGACCACCCCTAGCTAAAGTCCAACGCTCCAAGGAGCATGGCTAGAAGTCGTATGAAGATACTTCTCAGAGCCTCAGGACAACCAAGGGATACCTTGAGGTCAAAAATCCTACTAACAGGACTAGTCTCCCAAACACCTCCGCACAAGCAGAGGACACATGGAAGAGAAGGCGCAAAGCCTACCCAGCTTCGGAGAACCCCGAGCTACACAAAACTCCCCACAGGGAACACCATCACTCGGAAACACAGATCCCTAAAAGGAGATCCACTCACCCGGAGGCAATGGAAGAAGAACTAAAACGCCTCTTATAACTTAGTCAAGCGTAAGAGCTCCATCTTGATACACTAGAAACAGCTTACGCGTACACCTGCAAGGTGTTAAGAGCTGCAACAGGTTTCAAACTGCAAACCTTCAGCATGCTAGACAACTATCCTGTACAAGCTGTTGGATCAAACCCAAAAGGACAAATCCAGAGGCATAGAATGAAGGCCAAACCGCTCAATAGCGGTAAGGGGCATTAAGCCCTCCCACCCTCCACCACATGGGGGAGGAAACTCTAAGTTCTGATGAAATCAGATGTCAGATAGATTCACGGACCCACAGGTCCTCTTGAATGCTTAGCTTAACATGAAAACAAACAATGATAACCTGAGCACTCGGCGCTTCTACCAAACCAGCCGAGCAGAACAGCGCCACGTGTCTGAACAGCCGCAAGACTGAACGAACCCGACAGGACCAGACTGCACCTAGGGTCCCAACCGGCAAGCTCATATGGGGAAAAAACTGAAAAACATAATTTATGCTTACCTGATAAATTCCTTTCTTCTGTTGTGTGATCAGTCCACGGGTCATCATTACTTCTGGGATATAACTCCTCCCCAACAGGAAATGCAAGAGGATTCACCCAGCAGAGCTGCATATAGCTCCTCCCCTCTACGTCAGTCCCAGTCATTCGACCAAGAATCAACGAGAAAGGAGTAACCAAGGGTGAAGTGGTGACTGGAGTATAATTTAAAAAATATTTACCTGCCTTAAAAACAGGGCGGGCCGTGGACTGATCACACAACAGAAGAAAGGAATTTATCAGGTAAGCATAAATTATGTTTTCTTCTGTTATGTGTGATCAGTCCACGGGTCATCATTACTTCTGGGATACCAATACCAAAGCAAAAGTACACGGATGACGGGAGGGATAGGCAGGCTCATTATACAGAAGGAACCACTGCCTGAAGAACCTTTCTCCCAAAAATAGCCTCCGAAGAAGCAAAAGTGTCAAATTTGTAAAATTTGGAAAAAGTATGAAGCGAAGACCAAGTTGCAGCCTTGCAAATCTGTTCAACAGAGGCCTCATTCTTAAAGGCCCAAGTGGAAGCCACAGCTCTAGTGGAGTGAGCTGTAATTCTTTCAGGAGGCTGCTGTCCAGCAGTCTCATAGGCTAAACGTATTATGCTACGAAGCCAAAAAGAGAGAGAGGTAGCAGAAGCTTTTTGACCTCTCCTCTGTCCAGAATAAACGACAAACAGGGAAGAAGTTTGACGAAAATCTTTAGTTGCCTGCAAGTAGAACTTGAGGGCACGAACTACATCCAGATTGTGTAGAAGACGTTCCTTCTTTGAAGAAGGATTTGGACACAAGGATGGAACAACAATCTCTTGATTGATATTCCTGTTAGTGACTACCTTAGGTAAGAACCCAGGTTTAGTACGCAGAACTACCTTGTCTGAGTGAAAAATCAGATAAGGAGAATCACAATGTAATGCTGATAACTCAGAGACTCTTCGAGCCGAGGAAATAGCCATTAAAAACAGAACTTTCCAAGATAACAACTTTATATCAATGGAATGAAGGGGTTCAAACGGAACACCCTGTAAAACGTTAAGAACTAAGTTTAAACTCCATGGTGGAGCAACAGCTTTAAACACAGGCTTGATCCTAGCTAAAGCCTGACAAAAGGCCTGGACGTCTGGATTTTCTGACAGACGCCTGTGTAACAAGATGGACAGAGCTGAAATCTGTCCCTTTAATGAACTAGTCGATAAACCCTTTTCTAAGCCTTCTTGTAGAAAGGACAATATCCTAGGGATCCTAACCTTACTCCAGGAGTAACGTTTGGATTCGCACCAGTATAGGTATTTACGCCATATTTTATGGTAAATCTTTCTGGTAACAGGCTTCCTAGCCTGTATCAGGGTATCAATAACCGACTCAGAAAAACCACGTTTTGATAAAATCAAGCGTTCAATTTCCAAGCAGTCAGCTTCAGAGAAGTTAGATTTTGATGTTTGAACGGACCCTGTATCAGGAGGTCCTGTCTTAGAGGTAGAGACCAAGGCGGACAGGATGACATGTCCACTAGATCTGCATACCAAGTCCTGCGTGGCCATGCAGGTGCTATTAGGATCACTGATGTTCTCTCCTGTTTGATTTTGGCAATCAATCGGGGAAGCAGCGGGAAGGGTGGAAACACATAAGCCATCCCGAAATTCCAAGGTGCTGTCAAAGCATCTATCAGAACCGCTCCCGGATCCCTGGATCTGGACCCGTAGTGAGGAAGTTTGGCGTTCTGGCGAGACGCCATGAGATCTCTCTCTGGTTTGCCCCAACGTCGAAGTATTTGGGCAAAGACCTCCGGATGAAGTTCCCACTCCCCCGGATGAAAAGTCTGGCGACTCAAGAAATCCGCCTCCCAGTTCTCCACTCCCGGGATGTGGATTGCTGACAGGTGGCAAGAGTGAGACTCTGCCCAGCGAATTATCTTTGATACTTCCATCATTGCTAGGGAGCTTCTTGTCCCTCCCTGATGGTTGATGTAAGCTACAGTCGTGATATTGTCCGACTGAAACCTGATGAACCCCCGAGTTGTTAATTGGGGCCAAGCCAGAAGGGCATTGAGAACTGCTCTCAATTCCAGAATGTTTATTGGAAGGAGACTCTCCTCCTGATTCCATAATCCCTGAGCCTTCAGAGAATTCCAGACAGCGCCCCAACCTAGTAGGCTGGCGTCTGTTGTTACAATTGTCCAGTCTGGCCTGCTGAATGGCATCCCCCTGGACAGGTGTGGCCGATGAAGCCACCATAGAAGAGAATTTCTGGTCTCTTGATTCAGATTCATAGTAGGGGACAAATCTGAGTAATCCCCATTCCACTGACTTAGCATGCATAATTGCAGCGGTCTGAGGTGTAGGCGTGCAAAAGGTACTATGTCCATTGCCGCTACCATTAAGCCGATCACCTCCATGCATTGAGCTACTGACGGGTGTTGAATGGAATGAAGGACACGGCATGCATTTTGAAGTTTTGTTAACCTGTCTTCTGTCAGGTAAATCTTCATTTCTACAGAATCTATAAGAGTCCCCAAGAATGGAACTCTTGTGAGAGGAAAAAGAGAACTCTTCTTTTCGTTCACTTTCCATCCATGCGACCTTAGAAATGCCAGAACTAACTCTGTATGAGACTTGGCAGTTTGAAAGCTTGAAGCTTGTATTAGAATGTCGTCTAGGTACGGAGCTACCGAAATCCCTCGTGGTCTTAGTACCGCCAGAAGGGCACCTAGAATCTTTGTGAAGATCCTTGGGGCCGTAGCCAATCCGAATGGAAGAGCTACAAACTGGTAGTGCCTGTCTAGGAAGGCAAACCGTAGATACCGGTGATGATCTTTGTGGATCGGTATGTGAAGGTAAGCATCTTTTAAATCCACTGTGGTCATGTACTGACCCTTTTGGATCATGGGCAAGATTGTCCGAATAGTTTCCATTTTGAACGATGGAACTCTTAGGAATTTGTTTAGAATCTTTAAATCTAAGATTGGCCTGAAAATTCCCTCTTTTTTGGGAACCACAAACAGGTTTGAGTAGAACCCTTGTCCTTGTTCCGACCGCGGAACCGGATGGATCACTCCCATTAATAACAGATCTTGTACACAGCGTAGAAACGCTTCTTTCTTTATCTGGTTTGTTGACAACCTTGACAGATGAAATCTCCCTCTTGGGGGAGATAATTTGAAGTCTAGAAGGTATCCCTGAGATATGATCTCTAGCGCCCAGGGATCCTGAACATCTCTTGCCCAGGCCTGGGCGAAGAGAGAAAGTCTGCCCCCTACTAGATCCGGTCCCGGATCGGGGGCTCTCGGTTCATGCTGTCTTTGGGGCAGCAGCAGGTTTCCTGGCCTGTTTGCCCTTGTTCCAGGACTGGTTAGGCTTCCAGCCTTGCCTGTAACGAGCAACAGCTCCTTCCTGTTTTGGTGCAGTGGAGGTTGATGCTGCTCCTGTTTTGAAATTCCGAAAGGGACGAAAATTAGACTGTCTAGCCTTAGCTTTGGCTTTGTCTTGAGGTAGGGCGTGGCCCTTACCTCCTGTAATGTCAGCGATAATTTCTTTCAAACCGGGCCCAAATAAAGACTGCCCCTTGAAAGGTATATTAAGTAATTTGGACTTAGAAGTAACATCAGCTGACCAGGATTTTAGCCACAGCGCCCTACGTGCCTGTATGGCGAATCCTGAGTTCTTAGCCGTAAGTTTGGTTAAATGTACTACGGCCTCCGAAATGAATGAATTAGCTAGTTTAAGGACTCTAAGCCTGTCCATAATGTCGTCTAGCGTAGATGAACTAAGGTTCTCTTCCAGAGACTCAATCCAAAATGCTGCCGCAGCCGTAATCGGCGCGATACATGCAAGGGGTTGCAATATAAAACCTTGTTGAACAAACATTTTCTTAAGGTAACCCTCCAATTTTTTATCCATTGGATCTGAAAAAGCACAGCTATCCTCCACCGGGATAGTGGTACGCTTAGCTAAAGTAGAAACTGCTCCCTCCACCTTAGGGACCGTTTGCCATAAGTCCCGAGTGGTGGCGTCTATTGGAAACATCTTTCTAAATATTGGAGGGGGTGAGAACGGCACACCGGGTCTATCCCACTCCTTAGTAACAATTTCAGTTAATCTCTTAGGTATAGGAAAAACGTCAGTACTCGCCGGTACCGCAAAGTATTTATCCAACCTACACAGTTTCTCTGGTATTGCAACGGTGTTACAATCATTAAGAGCTGCTAAGACCTCCCCTAGTAATACACGGAGGTTCTCCAATTTAAATTTAAAATTTGAAATATCTGAATCCAATCTGTTTGGATCAGAACCGTCACCCACAGAATGAAGCTCTCCGTCCTCATGCTCTGCAAGCTGTGACGCAGTATCAGACATGGCCCTAGTATTGTCAGCGCACTCTGTTCTCACCCCAGAGTGATCACGCTTGCCTCTTAGTTCTGGTAATTTAGACAAAACTTCAGTCATAACAGTAGCCATATCATGTAATGTTATCTGTAATGGCCGCCCAGATGTACTAGGCGCCATAATATCACGCACCTCCCGGGCGGGAGATGCAGGTACTGCCGCGTGAGGCGAGTTAGTCGGCATAACTCTCCCCTCGCAGTTTGGTGAAATTTGTTCACATTGTACAGATTGACTTTTATTTAAAGTAGCATCAATACAGTTAGTACATAAATTTCTATTGGGCTCCACCTTGGCATTGGAACAAATGACACAGATATCTTCCTCTGAGTCAGACATGTTTAACACACTAGCAATAACTTGCAACCTGGTTATAATCTTTTTGACATAAAAATTACAGAGTAACGTTTTTATTCACAGTCAATATAAAATTCTCACAGCTCTGCTGAGAGAATGTACCTCCCTTCAAAGAAGTTTGAAGACCCCTGAAATCTGTCAGAGATGAACCGGATCATGCAGGAAATATAATAGTAGCTGACTGGAAATTTTTGATGCGTAGCAAAGAGCGCCAAAAACGGCCCCTCCCTCTCACACACAGCAGTGAAGAGAAACGAAACTGTCACAATTTAAAGCAAACAACAGCCAAGTGGAAAATAATGCCCAAACATTTATTCACTCAGTACCTCAGCAATGTAAACGATTCTACATTCCAGCAAAAACGTTTAACATGATAAATACTTATTAAAAGGATTAGTGACCTTTAACAGAGTAGTTCCGGTGAAATACCATTCCCAGAATACTGAAGTGTATACATACATGTCATTATAACGGTATAGCAGGATTTTCTCATCAATTCCATTCAGAAAATAAAAACTGCTACATACCTCAATGCAGATTCATCTGCCCGCTGTCCCCTGATCTGAAGCTTTTACCTCCCTCAGATGGCCGAGAACAGCAATATGATCTTAACTACTCCGGTTAAAATCATAGTAAAAAACTCTGGTAGATTCTTCCTCAAAGTCTGCCAGAGAAGTAATAACACGCTCCGGTGCTATTGTAAAATAACAAACTTTTGATTGAAGTCATAAAAACTAAGTATAATCACCATAGTCCTCTCACACATCCTATCTAGTCGTTGGGTGCAAGAGAATGACTGGGACTGACGTAGAGGGGAGGAGCTATATGCAGCTCTGCTGGGTGAATCCTCTTGCATTTCCTGTTGGGGAGGAGTTATATCCCAGAAGTAATGATGACCCGTGGACTGATCACACATAACAGAAGAAACAGACATTTGTAACAGATGACTAACATGTACAACAACTTCCGAAGAAGTAATAAAGAGTATCAATCCCAGAAGATTCCCGAAGGAAACAAAAACAAATAAAAGACATCCCATCAGATATAAATAAAATATAAGGCAACTCAGAGGTTAACGCACAAAAAGACACAGGCCTACCCGCAGGACCAGCCAAACGGAGCCCTATCTCACAAAACTGGGAAAGATCTCAAACAAATGACAATCAGGAGCTTACTTCATCCCCACATGTCTAATGAGGTGCACCATTCGAATGATCAGACTGAAAATCTCCATATCTGGTAACGATAGGGTCATTCAATAACTGAAAAACATGTCTGAGCAACATGCAAAGGAGCGCAATCCTGTAACGGAAGGCACAACACTCAGGGACAGATACCCCCGCAGGTAACTGTAGAGGCTCTCCCCAAGGTGGAAGGCCCGGGACAATAGGGCACAAGCACATTCGCAAATAAATGTCTGGACTCTGCAGACGAACAATCGCCAACATTATGTGGAAGCGAAAACGTGCTGCAACCTTACGTTACCCGCATGTGCAGCAGTATGATTTGGTAGGGAACTCACCTCTCGGAGGACAGGAGCCCCAGAGACGGATGGATCAGCAGTCCCTTGATTCCCAGAGCCCGAGGAACCAGGCGCTCTGAAATGGCATACGGAACAAAACTGTTTGACAGGCGTCAACGAGGCCACTCCGGATTCATCACCGGACACAGAATCTGAAATCAAAATAGTCTCAGTATCAGAATCCTCTGTAATTGAATCTGAAATTAACACAGTCTCAGCATCAGAATCCTCCACAACTGGATAGAGGATATTTAAATATGGACTAAAGTAGTAAAAACTAATACGGCACCTGACACCCCCAATGGCTGGGGCACTCACCACCTCCTATGACCAGACCCCTGCGGACTAGAAATGTTTCCTTCGCCACGCGGTCAGGAATGCGGAAATGGAAAAACGGAATGTAGCCACTCCCGAACACAAGGTGAACCATACAGTCCAATACCAGCGTCACTTCCAAAAGGCCTCAAGTTCCAACCACGAGCCCAGTAAACATTGTACATAAGCAGGTTGAATCACATAACAAACATGATTATAAACCCCCCTGTTTAATAACCCCCTCAGGAGATATTAACCCTTGATTCCAAGATACTAAAAGAGACGCACTGAGACCCTTATGTATAAGTTAGACCCGCAAGGTGGTAGCCTCTCGAGAAACATTCACATTACAATACATTGCAAATAAAGTAAAATGAAATGATCTTACCGGAATCAACGCTGTGGAACAGGAACACGGCCTTTCAAGTGTGACGGATAGTAGCATCGCCTCTGCCATGGACTTGAGAAAAGAAAGCAGGCAGCGGAGCGAAGTTAGACAACGCTGATTGCTTGAGGAGCTGTTAATATGAGTCTGGATGGTTTCACAGAAAGACTCTCCCTGCATCTCCAGACTCTAACTTTCATCCAAGCCCTCACTGAGAGACTGACAGGACTACTTAAAACTCCTGTCCCATGCCGAAGAGTACTACCCTCCATAAGAGACAAAAACAAAAATTCTGACACTTCTCTGCCACCTTCTGGGACGAAAGGCAAAAAATGATTGGGGGATGAGGGGAGTGGGAGGAGTATTTAAGCCTTTGGCTGGGTTGTCTTTGCCTCCTCATGGTGGCCAGGTGGTGGCCAGGTTCTTATTTCCCAAAAGTAATGAATGCAGCTGTGGACTCTATCCATTTAAGAAGAAAAAGTAAACAACAAAAGCACAAGTAGCATAAGCTAGAATATCCAAAAGAAGGATAAACAGAGGGTCCAAATTATGCAAAAAGTGGTTGCAATAGGTCTTATAGATTAAGAGACTCGGTCAGTCCAGGAAGAGTAACCTATAGATGGGAAGCAAATGGTCTGACTGAGAAAAGCATAGATGGCCAATTAGTGAAGGACGAAAAATCCAAATGATTCCAGCAATATGATGTGTGTATGACATCGATTAGCAATTACTAATATTAATTCCCCAGTTTTGCACAGCCAACATGGTTATATTAATATAGGTTTTACCTCTGTGATTACCTTGTATCTAAGCATCTTCTGACAGCCCCCTGATCACATGGCTATTTATTTATTTTCTATTGACTTGCATTTTAGCCAATTAGTGCTGTGTCTTGCACAACTCCACAGGAGTGAGCGCAATGTTATCTATATGGCAGACATGAACTAGCAGTCTCTTGTTGTGAAAAGCTAATAAAAAAGCATGTGGTAAGAGGCTGTCTGTAGAGGCTTAGAAACAGGCAGACATTTAGTGGTTTAAATATTATAAAATTATATTAATATAACAATATTGGTTGTGCAAAGCTGGGGAATCGCTAGTAAAGGCGTTATCTATCTTTTTAAGCAATAGCAATTCTGACGTAGACTGTTTCTTTAAGTAATTTTTTCCACCAAATACCATAATAGTATTGGAACATCTACCCACTTTCTGCTGTTACATATAACATGTGCATAGGGCCATACTTAAAGGAACACTAAAGTCAAAATTAAACAGAAATTTAAAAAATTAAACAGAGCATGAAGTTTTATGAGACTTTCCAATCTCTTTTACTATGCACTTGTTAATTATGCAATTCTACTTTGTTTAGTGGTTCTAAAAAAATAATTAACACAACCATACCGTAACTATACATACGATTTATCCTACCTTTTCATTAAATCTAAAGGATTATTGCACTTAGCTCACCTTCATCATATCTCACTCTGGCCTCTGAGCCTGGCTCTGCTATGGGCACACCATTGTATAGACCTTCACCCATGAAGTCAGTATAAAAAAGCATGAATGTCATGAGACCCATCCAGGAGCAAAGCTGTGCCACAAAAAGACGACAAAGAGTAACGGGCACTCTGCAACAGAACGTCCTGAGCCGTGGCAACAAGGCACACACACCCCTCAGTGCCAAGGCCATACGCCAAGCTTTCAGGGGCAATGTCCATACGTGGCAAATCCTTAGACATATGTCTCCACCGTTTAAATGTTCTCCAGACACATCCAATTTCCCAGCCCCTATCAGGACCTCTTCCGAGACAAAAAAGGTGGCAAATACACATGCAGTAAAGATGAGCAGAAGGAGAGTAAAGAGACATTGTTCTTGCCCACCTAGGAGATGTGCTAGCCAGCTGCCGCTCCAGTTTATAGAGGGTAACAAGTAACCAATGCAAGCACCAAGTCCGACGGTCAAGGCATAGGCCGAAAATGCTTTTCTACAACCTTCCCCTTCAGGAAATAGGTCTGAGAGCAATGCTTCCAGCGGAGTAAAGCAGACCTGTCCGCAAGAATCCAAAAGTCCAATGCCCAGAATTAGAAAAGCCACCTTTGTACCAACATGAGAGCCCACTAGTGCAGCCAGATGACTTGCATAAGAGATTATAACGAGACTTAATATTACTCCCAAACTCAGAAGCCAAATGAAAGGTCGGCGGCGGCCATATTTGCTGGTCCAGCGGTCACTTGCAGAACCTATGAAGTGCACAGTTAAAAGTCCTAGTATGGGGCCAATACCTGATGAGAGAGATAATTAAAATAGTCATTTGAGAAACAAAAGTAATTGAGGCCATAAATACACTTTCCACGCTATGTATCCTAATTAAACTTTAATGATTCAGAAAGAGAATGTAATTTAAAAACATTTTAAAAATATATTTCTATTATCAAATTTGCCTTGTTCTCTTGGTAGCCTTTTCTGAAAAGCATAAGTACATATCATCAGCAGCAGCAAGGCAATACTTGGAGCTAGCTGGTGTTTGTTGGCTACACACATTTGTCTCTTGTTATTGGCTCACCAGGTGTGTTCAGCTAGATCCCAGTAGCACATTTCTGCTCTGGAGCTGACTTTAAAGGGACGTGAAACTCAAATATTTTTTTTCATTATTCAGATAGAGAGTACAATTTAAAAAAAAGTTTCCAAATTTTTAAAGTGAACATAAGTCTGAAAATTTCAGAAACCAAACACAAATGGATAAACTTACTTTAAAAAGGTTCCTGGAACTTACTTTCCAAGCCCAACCTTATAACAATCTGTTTAGCCTTTTGGGCTGTAGTCATGACTAATTTTCTTCCAAAGACTCATTTTAGGATTTTGAAAAAAACTCTTTTTTTACCTAAAATATCTCAGAACTTACTAAATCAATACTGCTATTCAGAGTTAGAAACACTTGAAAAATAAACAAAAAAACTAATTAATAAATTTAATTTATCATGGAAACTGCAATTAAAATAGACTATGGTTGCTAATATATAAATAATTACATACCTAATACCATTGTCATAAATTTCTCCTCCACTCCAGCTTCCAACAACAAAGGGGGGACAAAAGTGACCCCTGCAGCCAGACACACTTCTAGACCACATGTTAGAGAATTAACCAATAGGAGTTGAGCTTGGGGACTATGAAAAAACCTGACACTTCCAGTCTTCTGCATTTTTACAGTAGTAGGTCGTTTTTTCTTCTAAATGCTGCAACAAACTCTCTTGTCCCCAGCAGGAATCCTGCAGGCTGGATCCTGCCCAGAGATGTCCATTTCTTCTGTATGATTGGGATGTTTAACTATTTGAGTTACTATGAACCACCCCCATACTGGAAAGAGGGGGTGGGTGCAGGAACAAATGAAATAAGTTCTCTTACAGGAATCCTTTAGAGTTATATCAAGTTGCTGAACATTGTATCCTGAAAGAGAGAAGTATTGTATTTGATTACAAATGACTAACATTTAGTATGGGAATATATGTAGATGACATGGTCAAATAATACTGCAAATTAATATCAAGCCTTAAAGGGACATCAAATGAAAATTTAAAAAAAAATGCTGTAACGTTCTAGCATTTTATTATTGCATATAATTGTTTAACTCCTGCAATAGGGTTACTTGCATAGTCAACTCCAGAACAGCAATGCACTACTGGGAGCTAGCTGAGCACATCTGCTGAGCCAATGATACGGGAGGCATAAGTGTGCAACTACCAATAAGCACCAATCTCCCAATAGTGCATTGCTGCTCCTGTGCCTTCCTAGGCGAGCTTTTCAACAAATGATATAAAAGAGAATCATTTCAATTTGATAAAAGAAGTAAATTGGATGCTCTATCTGAATCATTAATGTTTACTTTTGTCTTTTTTATGTCCTTTTAAGCCCTGGCAAAGAATTAAAGGGGCATGAAACCCCAAAAAAATCTTTCACGATTTAGGTAGAACGTACAATTTTAAACTTTCCAGTTTACTTCTATTATCAAATGTGCTTCATTCTCTTGGTATCATTTGTTGAAGGAGCAGCAATGCACTACTGGTTTCTAACTGAACACATGAGTGAGCCATTGACAATTGGTATATATATGCAGCCACCAATCAGCGACTAGATCCTAGGTTCTCTGCTGCTCCTGAACTTACCTAGATAAACCTTTTAGCAAAGGATAACAAGAGTAGCAAGCAAATTAAATAGAAGTAAATTGGAAAGTTGTTTAAAATTGTATGTTCTGTCTAAATCATGAAAGACATTTTTGGGGTTTCATGTCCCTTTAATGCAAGGCAGAAGGCTGCATGCAAATTAATGTAAAGTTTCTGGAAAGGAAAGTTTATACTGTACATGCAAATATAGCTTATCTGGCTTATTAACTGAGGACTGAACATATTAAATAGGTAAACTATTATAGAAATCTTACATTGTTACAATATATTGTGGTTTTAAAGGGACATTGTACGCTTACATTTTCTCATCATTACTGTGTTCCCAATGGGGGTATAATAACTAAGTATTTGTAAACGACTCATTTACCTTTTTTGCTATTTGAAATAGCTGTTTTGCTTGTAGAAACCCCCTACACTGAAAATATGAATAGCTAATGTATTCTCTGTAGAAAAGGGACAATAGCAGCACTACTTACTATCCTAGTGATGGGTAGGAGAGAGATTTCTCAAAAAGCTGGTTATGCTCAATAAACCCCTCAGCCATAATTATAATTTCAATACCTGATTATTTTTAAACATAGATAACATTAGCAGGTCTGCTATACCTGTAGGTTCAGCCCATTTTTATGGGCATGTCCAGGCAACATGATTCTGATTAAACGTACAAAAAAAAAAAAAAAAAAAGTTTGAACTTGGTATCCTTTGTTGAAAGTAAACTTTCTGTGCGGGCATACTGAGGAAGGGTCAGGAGGGTAAATGTGCCATGGGGACTTTTTGCATAACATTACAAATATGATACAAAATGCCTTTTCCTGAGCAGGTGCATGTTTTTTAAATTATATTAGCTATTTAAATATTAAAGAAATATGTGTAAACCTTTTGTCAATATAAACTAATTGACACTACCATGTTGTAGTTTAGATTTCCCTAGGTTCAAGTCTGTTTTCTTATCTTGTCTCCTATACTGTTATGGACAGTTACCAAAGGGTTATTAGAGCAACAATCTCACAGTATTTAATGCACCGTTTAAAAAAAAAAAAAAAAAAAAAAGAGATGTATTTTTATAAATACATATTTCTAATGGTATTTTGGTTATATATATATATATATATATATATATATATATATATATATATATATATATATATATATATATATATATATATATATATATATATATATATATATATATATATATATATATATATAAAAAATAGAAAAAGGCATGCACTCCCTGGATTTGTGCAAAATAAGTGCTTTAATGGCAAATCAAATAGGTAACGTTTCGGGGATCAATCACCCCTTCATCAGACCATTTGCCGATTTCCACACTGTCTAGAATTACAGCGTTCCAAACTTGAATCTGCATCAAGGAAACCTCTTTAAATCTCCCTATGTAAGCCGTGGACAGCTCTATCATATGCCTATGAAAGGTAAGCGGAACCTTATGGCCTAGGGGGTGAACAAAGTCATCTCAACAGAACAGGTAATACGAAGCAGACGCTGAATGAGAATAGCGCTGTGCAACTTCTCCCCTGTTCCGGATTTATCTGTACATCTGTCCCTTTTTGGCATTGTTCAACTTACTTTATGTTAACAAGTAAGGGTATGGGACGAAGCTTTGGATGAGATATGAACCATCTTGTAGCCCCCCAAAAACAGAATTTATGTTTACCTGATAAATTACTTTCTCCAACGGTGTGTCCGGTCCACGGCGTCATACTTACTTGTGGGATATTCTCTTCCCCAACAGGAAATGGCAAAGAGCCCAGCAAAGCTGGTCACATGATCCCTCCTAGGCTCCGCCTACCCCAGTCATTCGACCGACGTTAAGGAGGAATATTTGCATAGGAGAAACCATATGGTACCGTGGTGACTGTAGTTAAAGAAAATAAATTATCAGACCTGATTAAAAAAACCAGGGCGGGCCGTGGACCGGACACACCGTTGGAGAAAGTAATTTATCAGGTAAACATAAATTCTGTTTTCTCCAACATTGGTGTGTCCGGTCCACGGCGTCATCCTTACTTGTGGGAACCAATACCAAAGCTTTAGGACACGGATGAAGGGAGGGAGCAAATCAGGTCACCTAAATGGAAGGCACCACGGCTTGCAAAACCTTTCTCCCAAAAATAGCCTCAGAAGAAGCAAAAGTATCAAACTTGTAAAATTTGGTAAAAGTGTGCAGTGAAGACCAAGTCGCTGCCCTACATATCTGATCAACAGAAGCCTCGTTCTTGAAGGCCCATGTGGAAGCCACAGCCCTAGTGGAATGAGCTGTGATTCTTTCGGGAGGCTGCCGTCCGGCAGTCTCGTAAGCCAATCTGATGATGCTTTTAATCCAAAAAGAGAGAGAGGTAGAAGTTGCTTTTTGACCTCTCCTTTTACCAGAATAAACAACAAACAAGGAAGATGTTTGTCTAAAATCCTTTGTAGCATCTAAATAGAATTTTAGAGCGCGAACAACATCCAAATTGTGCAACAAACGTTCCTTCTTTGAAACTGGTTTCGGACACAGAGAAGGTACGATAATCTCCTGGTTAATGTTTTTGTTAGAAACAACTTTTGGAAGAAAACCAGGTTTAGTACGTAAAACCACCTTATCTGCATGGAACACCAGATAAGGAGGAGAACACTGCAGAGCAGATAATTCTGAAACTCTTCTAGCAGAAGAAATTGCAACTAAAAACAAAACTTTCCAAGATAATAACTTAATATCAACGGAATGCAAGGGTTCAAACGGAACCCCCTGAAGAACTGAAAGAACTAAATTGAGACTCCAAGGAGGAGTCAAAGGTTTGTAAACAGGCTTAATTCTAACCAGAGCCTGAACAAAGGCTTGAACATCTGGCACAGCGGCCAGCTTTTTGTGAAGTAACACAGACAAGGCAGAAATCTGTCCCTTCAGGGAACTTGCAGATAATCCTTTTTCCAATCCTTCTTGAAGGAAGGATAGAATCCTAGGAATCTTAACCTTGTCCCAAGGGAATCCTTTAGATTCACACCAACAGATATATTTTTTCCAAATTTTGTGGTAAATCTTTCTAGTTACAGGCTTTCTGGCCTGAACAAGAGTATCGATAACAGAATCTGAGAATCCTCGCTTCGATAAGATCAAGCGTTCAATCTCCAAGCAGTCAGCTGGAGTGAAACCAGATTCGGATGTTCGAACGGACCCTGAACAAGAAGGTCTCGTCTCAAAGGTAGCTTCCAAGGAGGAGCCGATGACATATTCACCAGATCTGCGTACCAAGTCCTGCGTGGCCACGCAGGAGCTATCAAGATCACCGACGCCCTCTCCTGATTGATCCTGGCTACCAGCCTGGGGATGAGAGGAAACGGCGGGAACACATAAGCTAGTTTGAAGGTCCAAGGTGCTACTAGTGCATCCACTAGAGCCGCCTTGGGATCCCTGGATCTGGACCCGTAGCAAGGAACTTTGAAGTTCTGACGAGAGGCCATCAGATCCATGTCTGGAATGCCCCACAGCTGAGTGACTTGGGCAAAGATTTCCGGATGGAGTTCCCACTCCCCCGGATGCAATGTCTGACGACTCAGAAAATCCGCTTCCCAATTTTCCACTCCTGGGATGTGGATAGCAGACAGGTGGCAGGAGTGAGACTCCGCCCATAGAATGATTTTGGTCACTTCTTCCATCGCCAGGGAACTCCTTGTTCCCCCCTGATGGTTGATGTACGCAACAGTTGTCATGTTGTCTGATTGAAACCGTATGAACTTGGCCCTCGCAAGCTGAGGCCAAGCCTTGAGAGCATTGAATATCGCTCTCAGTTCCAGAATATTTATCGGTAGAAGAGATTCTTCCCGAGACCAAAGACCCTGAGCTTTCAGGGATCCCCAGACCGCGCCCCAGCCCATCAGACTGGCGTCGGTCGTGACAATGACCCACTCTGGTCTGCGGAATGTCATCCCTCGTGACAGGTTGTCCAGGGACAGCCACCAACGGAGTGAGTCTCTGGTCCTCTGATTTACTTGTATCTTCGGAGACAAGTCTGTATAGTCCCCATTCCACTGACTGAGCATGCACAGTTGTAATGGTCTTAGATGAATGCGTGCAAAAGGAACTATGTCCATTGCCGCTACCATCAACCCGATCACTTCCATGCACTGAGCTATGGAAGGAAGAGGAACGGAATGGAGTATCCGACAAGAGTCTAGAAGTTTTGTTTTTCTGGCCTCTGTCAGAAAAATCCTCATTTCTAAGGAGTCTATTATTGTTCCCAAGAAGGGAACCCTTTTTGACGGAGATAGAGAACTCTTTTCCACGTTCACTTTCCATCCGTGAGATCTGAGAAAGGCCAGGACAATGTCCGTGTGAGCCTTTGCTTGAGGAAGGGACGACGCTTGAATCAGAATGTCGTCCAAGTAAGGTACTACAGCAATGCCCCTTGGTCTTAGCACAGCTAGAAGGGACCCTAGTACCTTTGTGAAAATCCTTGGAGCAGTGGCTAATCCGAAAGGAAGCGCCACGAACTGGTAATGTTTGTCCAGGAATGCGAACCTCAGGAACCGATGATGTTCCTTGTGGATAGGAATATGTAGATACGCATCCTTTAAATCCACCGTGGTCATGAATTGACCTTCCTGGATGGAAGGAAGAATAGTTCGAATGGTTTCCATCTTGAACGATGGAACCTTGAGAAACTTGTTTAAGATCTTGAGATCTAAGATTGGTCTGAACGTTCCCTCTTTTTTGGGAACTATAAACAGATTGGAGTAGAACCCCATCCCTTGTTCTCTTAATGGAACGGGATGAATCACTCCCATTTTTAACAGGTCTTCTACACAATGTAAGAATGCCTGTCTTTTTATGTGGTCTGAAGACAACTGAGACCTGTGGAACCTCCCCCTTGGGGGAAGTCCCTTGAATTCCAGAAGATAACCTTGGGAGACTATTTCTAGCGCCCAAGGATCCAGAACATCTCTTGCCCAAGCCTGAGCGAAGAGAGAGAGTCTGCCCCCCACCAGATCCGGTCCCGGATCGGGGGCCAACATTTCATGCTGTCTTGGTAGCAGTGGCAGGTTTCTTGGCCTGCTTTCCCTTGTTCCAGCCTTGCATTGGTCTCCAAGCTGGCTTGGCTTGAGAAGTATTACCCTCTTGCTTAGAGGACGTAGCACTTTGGGCTGGTCCGTTTCTACGAAAGGGACGAAAATTAGGTTTATTTTTTGCCTTGAAAGGCCGATCCTGAGGAAGGGCGTGGCCCTTACCCCCAGTGATATCCGAGATAATCTCTTTCAAGTCAGGGCCAAACAGCGTTTTCCCCTTGAAAGGAATGTTAAGTAGCTTGTTCTTGGAAGACGCATCAGCCGACCAAGATTTCAACCAAAGCGCTCTGCGCGCCACAATAGCAAACCCAGAATTCTTAGCCGCTAACCTAGCCAATTGCAAAGTGGCGTCTAGGGTGAAAGAATTAGCCAATTTGAGAGCATTGATTCTGTCCATAATCTCCTCATAAGGAGGAGAATCACTGTCGACCCGCCTTTATCAGCTCATCGAACCAGAAACATGCGGCTGTAGCGACAGGGACAATGCATGAAATTGGTTGTAGAAGGTAACCCTGCTGAACAAACATCTTTTTAAGCAAACCTTCTAATTTTTTATCCATAGGATCTTTGAAAGCACAACTATCCTCTATGGGTATAGTGGTGCGTTTGTTTAAAGTGGAAACCGCTCCCTCGACCTTGGGGACTGTCTGCCATAAGTCCTTTCTGGGGTCGACCATAGGAAACAATTTTTTAAATATGGGGGGAGGGACGAAAGGAATACCGGGCCTTTCCCATTCTTTATTAACAATGTCCGCCACCCGCTTGGGTATAGGAAAAGCTTCTGGGAGCCCCGGCACCTCTAGGAACTTGTCCATTTTACATAGTTTCTCTGGGATGACCAACTTGTCACAATCATCCAGAGTGGATAATACCTCCTTAAGCAGAATGCGGAGATGTTCCAACTTAAATTTAAATGCAATCACATCAGGTTCAGCTTGTTGAGAAATGTTCCCTGAATCAGTAATTTCTCCCTCAGACAAAACCTCCCTGGCCCCATCAGACTGAGTTAGGGGCCCTTCAGAAATATTAATATCAGCGTTGTCATGCTCTTCAGTATCTAAAACAGAGCAGTCGCGCTTACGCTGATAAGTGTTCATTTTGGCTAAAATGTTTTTGACAGAATTATCCATTACAGCCGTTAATTGTTGCATAGTAAGGAGTATTGGCGCGCTAGATGTACTAGGGGCCTCCTGAGTGGGCAAGACTCGTGTAGACGAAGGAGGGAATGATGCAGTACCATGCTTACTCCCCTCATCTGAGGAATCATCTTGGGCATCATTGTCATTGTCACATAAATCACATTTATTTAAATGAATAGGAATTCTGGCTTCCCCACATTCAGAACACAGTCTATCTGGTAGTTCAGACATGTTAAACAGGCATAAACTTGATAACAAGTACAAAAAACGTTTTAAAATAAAACCGTTACTGTCACTTTAAATTTTAAACTGAACACACTTTATTACTGCAAATGCGAAAAAACATGAAGGAATTGTTCAAAATTTACCAAATTTTCACCACAGTGTCTTAAAGCCTTAAAAGTATTGCACACCAAATTTGGAAGCTTTAACCCTTAAAATAACGGAACCGGAGCCGTTTTGAACTTTAACCCCTTTACAGTCCCTGGTATCTGCTTTGCTGAGACCCAACCAAGCCCCAAGGGGAATACGATACCAAATGACGCCTTCAGAAAGTCTTTTCTAAGTATCAGAGCTCCTCTCACATGCGACTGCATGCCATGCCTCTCAAAAACAAGTGCGCAACACCGGCGCGAAAATGAGGCTCTGCCTATGCTTTGGGAAAGCCCCTAAAGAATAAGGTGTCTAAAACAGTGCCTGCCGATATTATTATATCAAAATACCCAGATAAAATGATTCCTCAAGGCTAAATATGTGTTAATAATCAATCGATTTAGCCCAAAAAAAGTCTACAGTCTTAATAAGCCCTTTTTGAAGCCCTTATTTACAATCGTAATAAACATGGCTTACCGGATCCCAGAGGGAAAATGACAGCTTCCAGCATTACATCGTCTTGTTAGAATGCGTCATACCTCAAGCAGCAAGAGACTGCTCACTGTTCCCCCAACTGAAGTTAATTGCTCTCAACAGTCCTGTGTGGAACAGCCATGGATTTTAGTGACGGTTGCTAAAATCATTTTCCTCATACAAACAGAAATCTTCATCTCTTTTCTGTTTCTGAGTAAATAGTACATACCAGCACTATTTCAAAATAACAAACTCTTGATTGAATAATAAAAACTACAGTTAAACACTAAAAAACTCTAAGCCATCTCCGTGGAGATGTTGCCTGTACAACGGCAAAGAGAATGACTGGGGTAGGCGGAGCCTAGGAGGGATCATGTGACCAGCTTTGCTGGGCTCTTTGCCATTTCCTGTTGGGGAAGAGAATATCCCACAAGTAAGGATGACGCCGTGGACCGGACACACCTATGTTGGAGAAATGGTAATTTGTTAATCTGCTGGGACATACTTTATCTGGCCACATAGGGAGTGAAGGAGTGAATTTGGGGATACCTAGTTGCTGTATATTTGTATGCAGCTGCCGTGTTTTTGCATGAGACAGCTTAACTACAAGGACATTCTATGTGGAGATTTACTTTGGTGAATTTTTCATATGTGAAGACCTAATTGTCTACTTGTCGGCTTTAAATATTAATTTAATATCACACTGGGTACTCCTGTTTCTTGGGTAATGAATGAATTGCATATGCTTATCAACTTTATGACCAATTAATGTGTGTTTTTT
>NW_026511591.1:0-624 GCF_027579735.1 Bombina bombina
AGGACAGTGCTCTCTATCTAAATGTGTGATGGGGGATTTTGTGCTCCCCCCCCCTCTCCCCCTGGGAGTGCCCTGTGTGCATGTAACCTTAATAAAAAGCACGCTGGGCATCCCAGTCCTGAGTTCTTGTTTGACCCTCAATCGCAGCGTTGACTCGTTTTGTGGGCAGAAGGGTATCCTAGCTGTACTGCAGCTAAGGGAGATTATTCTATATTTGCGAGACTCATATAGAATACTATGGAAAGCAGCTTCTCCCCTCTTTAGCAATAGGGATCCAGGCTACTAAGCGGTCCATCTCTCAGCGAGACTAAGGGTAACCGTAACATTTGGCGGCAGCGGCGGGATTTTCCTGGATTTCCTAGGAGAGGTACAGAACGGATGGAGAGCGCTTACGAAAAATTGAAGCGTACAACCCTAAAGGATTTACTTGAAAGCAGAGGGGGGTACGCCAGCAACCGGCCGAGGAGAGAGCTGATCGCAGAATTGACCGAACTGGATCAGAGCTTCACAATGGCGGAAACACCGACCACGATTAGTGACGAAAAAACCAGGATTGTTCGGGAAAGGCTCTCATTATACGGGCCGAACCCCTCCATGGAATTGGTACAGCAGTTGATGACGGTT
>NW_026511591.1:721-2526 GCF_027579735.1 Bombina bombina
GTCCTTTGTTGATTTGCTTATCCCCATATATTTGAGACTTTTATCACTCCTCCATGTACTTCTTAAAATGTTTGTAGGCAAATCTACTTTCTTCCACTTTATCTGTAACAAGTGCTCTTGGATCCTATCTCTAAGTTTTCATGTGTCTGGCCCACATATTGTAGGCTACACCCACAATGTGAGATAGACAACATATTGATCTGTGCACTTATGGTTTGCTATCATAATATGAACATTTCATTGGAGACCTTGGACTTGAATGTATCCAATTTCATTCCATGTGTGCATGCCTTACAGAGGTGGCATGGATAGAAGCTGTATAACTTCTTACCCATAATTCCCATAGAATTTGTGGATTTCTTGTTCTTGGGGATGCTGAGAGCTAGATCGACTTGAGGTTGTTGGCTTTCCTATAAATGAACTGAGGTTGTTCTGTAAGATATTCTCCTATAATGTCATCATTCCTTAAAAGGTGCCAATGTCGCTTTATTATATCTTCGATGGATTTCTTTCTTTCACTGTATTGGGTGATGTACAGAACTTTCAGACCTTCATGGGTACCTTTTTGGCTTGTTTCGGTTTTAGTGAGAAGAGTGTCCTTTTTATACTGCTTATCTCATTGATGGTTTTGTCTATAAAAGAACCGTCATAACCCCTTTCCAAGAATCTGGCCTTGAGTACCAGGGATTGTTCCATCCACATGTCTTCACTTGAGCAGTTCTTCTTTATTCTCATAAATTGTCCCTTAGGGATATTTGAGATCCACTTCTTTTGGTGGCAGCTAGTCTGATGTATATAATTATTACAATCCACTTCTTGAAGTGGGTTGATGTCTCAATTCTTCCGTTTTTCACCCTGATATCCAAATCCAAAAAAGTTATGTGATCTTTGCTGAAATTATGGGTAAATTTAAGGTTCAACTGGTTTAAATTCATGACCTCTAGAGTATGTTTTAGATTTCAGACTGCCTTTCCAGACCATAAGGAGATCATCAATATATCTCTTGTACAGGACCAGGTCGCGCCAGCCGGGCAGGAATCCCAAAATATTGTTTCCCATCTGCCCATGTATAAATTGGCGTAGCTAGGCGCGAACCTGGTCCCCATAGCTGTACCACATACTTGACGATAGAACACTTTCTCACAGAAAAATAATTATATTTAAGTATATAGTCTATACCATGAGTATAAATGTCCTCTGAGCCTGAGGCATGTTTTAATTTTCCAGATAGTAGCCCACTGATTCCAGGCCTTCTTCATGTGGGATACAGGTATACAGTGATGTCACATCACTGGTTACCATGATGTAGCTGTCGTCCCACTCCATGTTTTTAGTAAATTTAAAACTTCAGTGAGTCCCTGAGGTAAGATGGTAAGGTCCTAACATATGGCTGCAAGTTCTTATCTATATACTCCGATAGATTGCTGGACAAGGAGCCTGTGCCCGATATTATTGGTCTCCCAGGTGATTGACCAAACTTTTATGAATTTTGGGGCAAATAGTAGAACACTGGAATCTTAGGATGTTTATTTGTCAAATATCAAACTCTTTGTCATTTAGAATGCCCATATTGTTGGCTTCTGTGAGTAAATTGTCCAGTGTTCTCTTGTAATCACACGTGGGATCGGATCTCAAAATGTCATAGGTCTCCTTGTATTCCAAGATTCTCTTGGATTCCTTAAGGTAGTCGATCTTGTTTAATATCACTATCCACCACCTTTGTCGGCGGTTTAATAACAATGTCGTTATGTTCAAGTTTCGATATTGTATTAAGTTGTTTTGCACTAAGATTCTTTTTGTGTGCA
>NW_026511592.1:0-23666 GCF_027579735.1 Bombina bombina
AGACCCTTCATTACAAAAACTGACCAGGTCACTGACAGGACATTGGTATATTATGTACATATATGTGTTAAAACTGTTATAACCTTAAAGGAAGGTAAATATGACAACCTATGGCATATTTGATATCAAACCGATTCTCCCAATAAAACTAAAAGGTTCTAGATATGTAAATATAGAAATTTCTTACCTAGCAGGAATTATAATGGATTGTATAATTTCAGGCAAGAAATTAGTCTATTGAAGGTTATAAAGACAGTGGGGTTTCTTAGCCCGCCCAGGAGGGTGTGGTTAGGCAACCTGATCTCTGTAAAGTAGGTTTAAGAATCTTATTTCTTAACAATAAGATTGTCATTCTTACAAGGGGAGCTGCTGTACAGAAGTAAGGAGCCATCATTTTCATGCCATCCCCGGGCACAGAGCTTGAAGCTAGGAAAGTATTCAATTCTGTTTTTCTCCTTTTTATTTTAAAACACTGTTTGCATGTGTAATTTTATTTGTAACAACTTTTTATTAATAATGTATTGTGCATAATATTTTTGGCATAATAAATAATTCCTTTATTAAGTTTGGCCTTTGTCTAATAATTGAACCACGTTACTGAAAGAGACTGGAATATCAGAACTGTATAATTTAGGTTATTTTCTGCTAAATTGTATTTCTAGAGTTAATGTGTAAAGTCTGGGTTTTTCCTTAGGATTTTCCCTTTAATAAATTTTAAGTCGTGGCAGTATTGGAGCTATAGGATTGATAGTTTATTGTGGGTGGCATTAAAAGGGAGTGTTGGGCATTTCTCTTACGTCTAATACAGATTAAGGGAGTGCGGTTAACTCTTGCACCCACTAAACTGAATCACAAGCTTGCCTGGTGTGGCTAGATTGTGACCTATTGGTGGCCGAGAGGGGGGCTGATAACCCTTTCTGTGCCAAATAAGTGACTGGCGCAGGGTTGGATAACCTTGGTTCGTCACAGTTGGTGTATTAGATTGAGAGAGAGAAAATGTGTGTGTTAGTGTCTGAGAACAAGTGTGTCTTTATTTGTGTGTGTGTGTGTGTGTGTTAGTGTGGGACAACAAGAGAATGTGTGTGTTAGTGAGGGAGAACAAAAGTGTGTCTTTATTTGTGTGTGTGTTAGTGTATTAGATTGAGAATGTGTGTGAGAGTGTGAATATTTGTGTGAATATGAGTGTATGTGATGCTATAAATAGTGTGTAATCTGCAAAAAAATTATGTTGCTATTAGCCAACCAGATAAAGTGACTATGCAGTTGTGAAAAATGTTACATTTTGAGTCAAATGTGTGACTAAAAGGGACATGAAATCCCAAAATGTTATTTCCTGATTTAAATAGAGAATACAATTTTAAACAACTTTCTAATTTACTTCTATGACTGAGTTGTTGTTCTCAGTCATCAAGGAATTCTCTAAACCCAACAGCGACACCACCAACATCCCACCCTCCCATGTAATCTGGAAAACCCTCGCTGTACATTTCCCCTGCAAGATCCTCGACATCTATCACAGTTTCACGCCTCATAACTCAACCTCCACCACCCACTCCCCTACACCCAACGACCCCCCTCCCAAATTCACCCCCCACATACACACAGACTATCTGGAGCCCCCTCACCACAGAGGACACCCTCAAAATCATGAAATCCATCCATTCCGGTGCACCCTCGGACCCATGCCCCCATCACATATTCAACAAAGCAAGTGACACCATTGCCCCTGAACTCCGCCGCACCATCAAAACCGGCACCTTCTCGGATGTTTGGAAGCACGTGGAACTGAAACCCCTGCTGAAGAAACCCTCGGCAGACCCCAAGGATCCAAATAACTACCGCCCCATCTCTCTACTCTCCTTCCCGGCCAAAGTCATAGAGAAGTCCATCAACTTGCAACTTATTGACCACATTGAAGCCAGCCACACCCTGGACCACTCCCAATCTGGTTTCAGAAGCAACCACAGCACTGAGACCGCCCTCCTCACCGCCACAAATGACATCCGCGACATGCTCGACCAAGGAGACACCAGTCAACTGCAGTGTACCGCAATGCTCTTTGCTGAGCCCCACCCTCTTCAACATCTACATGGCCCCTCTCACTGCCATCGTCCGACGCCACAACCTTAACATAGTCTCTCCTACACCGACAACACCCAGTTAATCATCTCACTTACCCGAGATCCCACCACCGCCAAAAAGAACGTCCACGAAGGCCTGACAGTAGTCGCCGCCTGGATGAATGACAACCGGCTCAAACTGAACACAGACAAAACTGAAGTCCTCCTCCTCGGACCCAATAAATCCGCATGGGACAACTCCTGGTGGCCCACAGCCCTCGGTCACCCTCCAACCGACCATGCACGAAATCTAGGCTTCATCCTGGATTTTACCTCCAGTTGATGGGAACAGTGATGGACTCCAATATGGCCCCGGCCTTCGCAAATCTCTTTATGGAACACATGGAGGAGAATTTCTTCAAGGTATATGAACATGGACAGGTACTTTTTTATAAAAGGTACATTGATGACATCATCGTGGTGTGGAGGGGTACTACAGAATCATTCCAGGAATGGGTGAGAAACCTGAATACAATGGGTGACCAGGTGAAACTGAAAGAGGTGTCAAGCTACAACGAAGTAGATTTTTTAGATCTAAGAATCTATAAAGAGGACTCTGGCCTGGGTACAACCCTGTTTAAGAAAGAAACCGACCGTAACACACTGCTGCATGCCTCCAGCTTCCACCCTAGATCTCTTATAAGAGCTATTCCAAAAGCGCAGCTACTACGGGTTACAAGAAATAACTCTTCTGACATCAGAAGGAACACCCAGCTGAATGAAATGGAGGAAAGGTTCCGGAACAGGGGCTATAATAATGAACTGATTAGGAAAGCTAGAAAGGATATCACAGAGAACAGGACGAGTGTGGACCCCAAGACCAGAATGAATTTCATCACTACTTACTCCCCAGACACAAGGACACTGGGTATGACATTGAAAGAGAAATGGGACATAATTGAATCAGATGCATCATTACCATACCGTGGGTATGGCCCTCCAAGAATTGGTTACAAGAGAGGGAGGAATTTAAAAGACATACTGATGAAAACTGACCCCATTAACAGCTACAGTAAAAAAAAAACCGACCCAATAAAAAAGGATCATTTAAGTGCCCCAGTTGTGTGACGTGCAATTCAATGCTCCAAGGCAGTCAATTCCGACATCCTCACACGAATGAGTTGTTTAAAATTAAACATTACCTTACGTGTACCACACAATATGTGATATACATGCTGAACTGCAATTGTGGTTTATTCTACATTGGAAAAACTTCTGATGACATAAAAAAGAGGATGGCGAATCACAGAAGTGCCATACGAGCAGCCATCGACAAGGGGAAGAGTGACCAACCTGTGGCCAGGCACTTTTTGGAGATGGGCCACATGGTATCTGATCTTAGGTTCAAGCTGATTGACCACATCCCTTAGCTAAACCGCGGGGGGACTGTGACAAGCTACTACTCCGTAGAGAGGCTGAATGGATTTATAAATTGAACACAGTCCACCCACATGGCCTTAACATGAGTATCGACTGGCATTGCTTCTTGTGACATCAGAAGACACAGGTACCATCTTTTTGTTCCCTGTAAACACTGTGTTTACTCTCTGTGGCTAGTCCACAGAATCGATTGTTGTTTACTTATTATTTGACTTATTTTTTTACTTTCTGATGTTCTCCATTGCTTTTGGATATTGTGGACATTGATTACCTGGTTTCATCCGTAAGACCCATACGTGGGTATTGGACATTGAATTCTATGTCTATGTGTATACCTGCAATCTATTGGGTTTGTCTATGTGAATAACTGTAAAATATTTAGTGTGTCATATAACGGAGGTTGCCTTACATTGTGTATTTAGCCATTGGACATTTGGATATGACCGCATACTATATCTTATATATATCTTTTGTGTATTTTTTGTGCGTTTGGGGTATACATAGCGATCCCTGGAGTTGTGTTGTGTGTGCCTTTTTCCACCCTTGTTTTAATACAATAGGTTAATTGTTTATTTTTTATCAAATTTGCTTTTTTGATATACTTTACATGTACTTTTTTATCCACTGTGCATGTACTCTTCTGTACAATATGCCCCCTTGATTAATTCTTCCGTTTACCATCCGGTGCTAATGGATCTACCAACTATTGATTAGCTCAATATTCCTGCATTTGACCGTGTTAGGGACTGTGTCTGTGCTATATATGGCAGATCAGTTATTTTTACTATCTCTGGCTATGCGTATCCAGGGATCTCTTGTTCCAGCTGCTCTTGCTGCTGTCTTTAGCTGTTCGTTGCCTGTTGACAACATAAGGGCTTGTCTCCTCTAACCAATTAACTTTCACATAGCGATAGCCTTAGGGGCATTGTTTGATCGCGATACGCATGCGCAGTACTCCAAGCTTATTGTATCTCCGGTAACACACACAACTCTCCGCGGAGCTATATCCCTCTAAACCCATCAGGTATTTATCTTACCTGTATACATAGAGTGCTTTACTGGTTACTCCATGTTCATGTGCCTTGATAGCCCTTCTTCCTGCCAGCGCTACATTGATACTAATGAGTTTAGTCCCAATACATATACCTTGGACACCCCCTGCTAATATATGCTAATGTATGCCTGCAGTGTGTTTTCTACTTATAGTCGTTCCGCTATCTTGTCTACCTGCCTGTATGATGGGGATAGTATGCCCTGTATATGTATATATTGCTTGCTCAGTATAAGCCTGTAATGAAACGTTTAATCTATGCATTGCTCATTGGCCCTGTTAACTGCCGCCCATCCATAACATCTATCTATGCTGAATACTTTTTTCTATTGATATTCTGTTTGATCTTTAATTGTATCTACCGTTTGCATTATGATTCCCACTTGCTCTGTATATGTACATGGTTGCAATGTTCACTTATTTGGTATATTGTGGTATATTTTGTTTTTTTTAATTAATTTGTTTTTTAATTCATTTGTATGGGGTTTGTTGACACTTGGTGGTTGCCATTGCAACAATTTTGGCGCAATTTCACACTGGGGGAGGGTCTTATGGAACAGTATAAATGTTTGCTTCATTCTATGTACTTTGGTCTGATGAAGGGGTGTATTCCCCGAAACGTCACTGAATAAATCCAGTATTGTCAAGACCAGTGAGTGCTGTCTCCTGATTTCCATATTCTACACCATATTCTAGCACCCTGGCATTTGGAACTAAAGTGTTAGTGAGAGTGCACCTGCCACTACCTGCTGTGTATATATATATATATATATATATATATATATAGCCACCAATCAGCAGCTAGAACCTAGGTTCTTTGCTGTTCCTGATCTGACCTAGATAAACATTTCAGCAAAGGATAACAAGAGAAGGAAGCAAATTAAATAATAGAAGTAAATTAGAAAGTTGTTTAAAAATGGTATTCTCTGTCTGAATCATAAAAGAAAAATGTTGGGTTTCATGTCCCTTTAAGGCAGAGCTTTTGGGGGCTGGGGGACCATTGCAGGCAATAAGAATCAGATTACACTGTTTCCAGCGTATAGTATCTTACAATCACCTCTATTTCCCTATACATGTGATTTTTTTTATTCAAATAAAAAGTGTTTTGTATATTTTCCAACAATCTTGTCACCTTTTATTTAGCGAGAAAAAGCAGCGAGAACTGCAGGAGGATATTTATTGTCTCTCTCTGTCTCACTCAGGCCTTGGTGGTCTAAACCTCTCTGGTGAGATTATCTACACTCTCTTATCAGTGCGGTGATGTTCTTCAAAGAATTTTATAAAGACAAAATTTAGCTCTTTAGGGCTCTTTATCTCACTAAAAAACTACAAAAATGTAGTGTTATTTCTCTTCTTACCGGCCAGTTTATGACCATCTCTTTCTCTCTCTCAGGTTCTTAAAAAAGTCTCTGCAGTGTATGACTCACCTTCACATCCAAAACCTTGTATAGTACGATAAACATTTCTCAAAGGGATATGAAAACACACATTTTTCTTTCATGATTCAGATAGAACAACTTTCCAACGTTATCAATTTTGCTTCATTCTCTTGGTATCCTTTGTTGAAGGAGCAACCATTCACTACTGGGCGCTAGCTGAATACATCCCTAACCAATGACAAGAGGCATGTATATGCAGACACCAATCAGCAGCTAGCTCCTAAGCCTATCTAGGTATACTTTTCAATAAAGGATACCAAGAAAACAAAGCAAATTAGATAAAAGAATCAAACTGTAAAGCTGTTTAACATTGTATGCTCTATCTGAATCGTGTCCCTTTAAGTTAAATGTACCTTTAATAAAAACTTTTTTAAGGAAGTCGTGTTCTGATATCTCACTAGTGCCGAGAACCCCAGCATGGAGATAAATCCCACCAATTATTTGGAATTTGTTTTAACCCTTATAGTGTAACATACATAACCCTGTATAGTGTCATAAATATCTCTTAAAGGGAGTTAAACTAAACTTCATGAGTCATATAGCATGTCATTTTAAGACACTTCGTTCTCTTGGTATCCATTGTTGAAATGTAAGCATTATTCTAAATGTAGCCACCAATCATCAAGTGCTATCCAGGGTGCTGAATGATAAAATAATAGGCGCAATACCAGTAAAAACCACATGAAGTAGACAAAAACACATAATGCAAAAATCTTTTCTAATAATACATAAAATAACCCAGTAAAAACAATAAAAAGCTGGAAAACTTTATTATTATTTTAGTTAAACTAAATATTCAATTGTATACAAAAAACATAAATATGATTTCTTAACTTTTGTAATAGAATATGTTGATAGAATACTGACACACACAAAAATCTTCCATATGATTAAAAAATGTAATACATTGTTTCTTTTTTTATATATTTATTAAAACTGATCTGGGTAAACATCTGACATTATGTTATCATTTTGTTATATTATCATGTCTCTTTAAGCATTGACATAAGGGGAATACTCCTATTCCATAATAAAATAACCTATAAATTCAAGCACTGGTCAGCTAAGGATTTACACTGATACAGCTGAAGTGCAACTTGTTTCTACATCTACTGCTGCACAACTGATACACTGAAATGTTTATTGAGAACAGGAACTACAATCCCCAGGCTCCCTTGCGGTGAACAATGATAACCATAACAAATACATTTTAGGGGCGCGGTTTAAGTAAATGTCAGATTATGCAGAACAGACAGCCAATAGGAAACTTTAAATAAATAGAAAAGCTAATTAGAACGTGAGAAGGGCGGGTATAATGGTTGATTGATAGCAGACACGTGGTAACATGATTAGGAGCAGGATAATATACAGTATGGGCGGGTTAAATCATATTGAGTGACAGGAGAGCTATTTAATAAAGACAACGTGAGAAGTAAATGTTTTACGTCTGTAGTAGCCGCCAAATAGTAACTATGTGTGTCAGAAACATTTCCGACAGCAAAAACTCATATATTACTTTAATCTTATCAAATAATTTCACCCATAACAAAGATGGCGGAATAAGCTAAGTGTGTGACGTCACTGCATCTGCTGGCAGCAAGCAATTTGGAGAAACCGGAAACAGAACACATTCTGCCCAACTCTGACAACTAGGTAAGTGGTGATACTGCAGGGCTAATAAGTGTGTGTGACTGTGTATATGTGTGTGATACTGCAGGGCTAATAAGTGTGTGTATATGTGTGTGATACTGCAGGGCTAATAAGTGTGTGTATATGTGTGTGATACTGCAGGGCTAATAAGTGTGTGTATATGTGTGTGACTGTGTATATGTGTGTGATACTGCAGGGCTAATAAGTGTATGTATATGTGTGTGATACTGCAGGGCTAATAAGTGTGTGTATATGTGTGTGATACTGCAGGGCTAATAAGTGTATGTATGTGTGTGTGATACTGCAGGGCTAATAAGTGTATGTATATGTGTGTGACTGTGTATATGTGTGTGATACTGCATGGCTAATAAGTGTGTGTGTATATGTGTGTGACTGTGTATATGTGTGTGATACTGCAGGGCTAATAAGTGTATGTATATGTGTGTGACTGTGTATATGTGTGTAATACTGCAGGGCTAATAAGTGTGTGTATATGTGTGTGACTGTGTATATGTGTGTAATACTGCAGGACTAATAAGTGTGTGTATATGTGTGTGATACTGCAGGACTAATAAGTGTGTGTATATGTGTGTGATACTGCAGGACTAATAAGTGTGTGTATGTGTGTGTGACTGTGTATATGTGTGTGATACTGCAGGACTAATAAGTGTGTGTATATGTGTGTGATACTGCAGGACTAATAAGTGTGTGTATGTGTGTGTGACTGTGTATGTGTGTGTGATACTGCAGGGCTAATAAGTGTGTGTATATGTGTGTGACTGTGTATATGTGTGTGATACTGCAGGACTAATAAGTGTATGTATATGTGTGTGATACTGCAGGACTAATAAGTGTGTGTATGTGTGTGTGACTGTGTATGTGTGTGTGATACTGCAGGGCTAATAAGTGTGTGTATGTGTGTGTGACTGTGTATATGTGTGTGATACTGCAGGGCTAATAAGTGTGTGTGACTGTGTATATGTGTGTGATACTGCAGGGCTAATAAGTGTATGTATATGTGTGTGACTGTGTATATGTGTGTGATACTGCAGGACTAATAAGTGTGTGTATATGTGTGTGACTGTGTATATGTGTGTGATACTGCAGGGCTAATAAGTGTATGTATATGTGTGTGACTGTGTATATGTGTGTGATACTGCAGGACTAATAAGTGTGTGTATATGTGTGTGATACTGCAGGACTAATAAGTGTATGTATATGTGTGTGACTGTGTATATGTGTGTGATACTGCAGGACTAATAAGTATGTGTATATGTGTGTGACTGTGTATATGTGTGTGATACTGCAGGACTAATAAGTGTGCGTATATGTGTGTGACTGTGTATATGTGTGTGATACTGCAGGGCTAATAAGTGTGTGTATATGTGTGTGACTGTGTATATGTGTGTAATACTGCAGGGCTAATATGTGTGTGATACTGCAGGACTAATAAGTGTGTGTATATGTGTGTGACTGTGTATATGTGTGTGATACTGCAGGGCTAATAAGTGTATGTATATGTGTGTGACTGTGTATATGTGTGTGATACTGCAGGACTAATAAGTGTGTGTATATGTGTGTGATACTGCAGGACTAATAAGTGTGTGTATATGTGTGACTGTGTATATGTGTGTGATACTGCAGGACTAATAAGTATGTGTATATGTGTGTGACTGTGTATATGTGTGTGATACTGCAGGACTAATAAGTGTGCGTATATGTGTGTGACTGTGTATATGTGTGTGATACTGCAGGGCTAATAAGTGTGTGTATATGTGTGTGACTGTGTATATGTGTGTAATACTGCAGGGCTAATAAGTGTGTGTATATATGTGTGTGATACTGCAGGACTAATAAGTGTGTGTATATGTGTGTGACTGTGTATATGTGTGTAATACTGCAGGGCTAATAAGTGTATGTATATGTGTGTGATACTGCAGGGCTAATAAGTGTGTGTGACTGTGTATGATACTGCAGGACTAATAAGTGTGTGTGACTGTGTATGATACTGCAGGACTAATAAGTGTGTGTATATGTGTGTGACTGTGTATATGTGTGTGATACTGCAGGGCTAATAAGTGTGTGTATATGTGTGTGACTGTGTATATGTGTGTGATACTGCAGGGCTAATAAGTGTGTGTATATGTGTGTGACTGTGTATATGTGTGTGACTGTGTATATGTGTGTGATACTGCAGGGCTAATAAGTGTGTGTGTATGTGTGTGATACTGCAGGACTAATAAGTGTGTGTATGTATATGACTGTGTGTGATACTGCAGGACTAATAAGTGTGTGTATATGTGTATATATGTGTGTGATACTGCAGGACTAATAAGTGTGTGTATATGTGTGTGACTGTGTATATGTGTGTAATACTGCAGGGCTAATAAGTGTATGTATATGTGTGTGACTGTGTACATGTGTGTGATACTGCAGGGCTAATAAGTGTGTGTGACTGTGTATGATACTGCAGGACTAATAAGTGTGTGTGACTGTGTATGATACTGCAGGACTAATAAGTGTGTGTATATGTGTGTGACTGTGTATATGTGTGTGATACTGCAGGGCTAATAAATGTGTGTATATGTGTGTGACTGTGTATATGTGTGTGATACTGCAGGGCTAATAAGTGTGTGACTGTGTATATGTGTGTGACTGTGTATATGTGTGTGATACTGCAGGGCTAATAAGTGTGTGTGTATGTGTGTGATACTGCAGGGCTAATAAGTGTGTGTGTATATGTGTGTGATACTGCAGGGCTAATAAGTGTGTGTATATGTGTGTGATACTGCAGGACTAATAAGTGTGTGTATATGTGTGTGATACTGCAGGACTAATAAGTGTGTGTATATGTGTGTGATACTGCAGGGCTAATAAGTGTGTGTATATGTATATGACTGTGTATATGTGTGTGATACTGCAGGGCTAATAAGTGTGTGTATGTGTGTGATACTGCAGGACTAATAAGTGTGTGTATATGTGTGTGACTGTGTATATGTGTGTGATACTGCAGGGCTAATAAGTGTGTGTGTGTATATGTGTGTGATACTGCAGGGCTAATAAGTGTGTGTATATGTATATGACTGTGTATATGTGTGTGATACTGCAGGGCTAATAAGTGTGTGTATGTGTGTGATACTGCAGGGCTAATAAGTGTGTGTATATGTGTGTGACTGTGTATATGTGTGTGATACTGCAGGACTAATAAGTGTGTGTATATGTGTGTGACTGTGTATATGTGTGTGACTGTGTATATGTGTGTGATACTGCAGGGCTAATAAGTGTGTGTGATACTGCAGGACTAATAAGTGTGTGTATGTGTGTGATACTGCAGGGCTAATAAGTGTGTGTGATACTGCAGGACTAATAAGTGTGTGTATGTGTGTGATACTGCAGGGCTAATAAGTGTGTGTGATACTGCAGGACTAATAAGTGTGTGTATGTGTGTGATACTGCAGGGCTAATAAGTGTGTGTGATACTGCAGGACTAATAAGTGTGTGTATATGTGTGTGATACTGCAGGACTAATAAGTGTGTGTATATGTGTGTGACTGTGTATATGTGTGTGATACTGCAGGACTAATAAGTGTGTGTATATGTGTGTGATACTGCAGGACTAATAAGTGTGTGTATATGTGTGTGATACTGCAGGGCTAATAAGTGTGTGTATATGTGTGTGACTGTGTATATGTGTGTGATACTGCAGGACTAATAAGTGTGTGTATATGTGTGTGATACTGCAGGACTAATAAGTGTGTGTATATGTGTGTGATACTGCAGGGCTAATAAGTGTGTGTATATGTGTGTGACTGTGTATATGTGTGTGATACTGCAGGGCTAATAAGTGTGTGTATATGTGTGTGACTGTGTATATGTGTGTGATACTGCAGGGCTAATAAGTGTGTGTATATGTGTGTGACTGTGTATATGTGTGTGATACTGCAGGGCTAATAAGTGTGTGTATATGTGTGTGACTGTGTATATGTGTGTAATACTGCAGGACTAATAAGTGTGTGTATGTATATGTATGTGTGACTGTGTATATGTGTGTGACTGTGTATATGTGTGTGATACTGCAGGGCTAATAAGTGTGTGTATATGTGTGTGACTGTGTGTGATACTGCAGGGCTAATAAGTGTGTGTATATGTGTGTGACTGTGTATATGTGTGTGATACTGCAGGGCTAATAAGTGTGTGTGTATATATGTGTGTGTGTGATACTGCAGGGCTAATAAGTGTGTATGTATGTATGTGTGTGTGTGATACTGCAGGGCTAATAAGTGTGTGTGTATATGTATGTGTGACTGTGTATATGTGTGTGACTGTGTATATGTGTGTGATACTGCAGGGCTAATAAGTGTGTGTGTATATGTATGTGTGACTGTGTATATGTGTGTGACTGTGTATATGTGTGTGATACTGCAGGGCTAATAAGTGTGTGTATATGTGTGTGACTGTGTATATGTGTGTGATACTGCACGGCTAATAAGTGTGTGTATGTGTGTGACTGTGTATATGTGTGTGATACTGCAGGACTAATAAGTGTGTGTATATGTGTGTGACTGTGTATATGTGTGTAATACTGCAGGGCTAATAAGTGTGTGTATATGTGTGTGACTGTGTATATGTGTGTAATACTGCAGGGCTAATAAGTGTGTGACTATGTGTGTGACTGTGTATATGTGTGTAATACTGCAGGGCTAATAAGTGTGTGTATATGTGTGTGATACTGCAGGGCTAATAAGTGTGTGTATATGTGTGTGATACTGCAGGGCTAATAAGTGTGTGTATATGTGTGTGACTGTGTATATGTGTGTGATACTGCACGGCTAATAAGTGTGTGTATGTGTGTGACTGTGTATATGTGTGTGATACTGCAGGACTAATAAGTGTGTGTATATGTGTGTGATACTGCAGGGCTAATAAGTGTGTGTATATGTGTGTGATACTGCAGGACTAATAAGTATGTGTATATGTGTGTAATACTGCAGGGCTAATAAGTGTCTGTATATGTGTGTGACTGTGTATATGTGTGTGATACTGCAGGGCTAATAAGTGGGTATATATCTGTGTGACTGTATATGTGTGTAATACTGCAGGGCTAATAAGTGTGTGTATATGTGTGTGATACTGCAGGGCTAATAAGTGTGTGTGTATATGTATGTGTGACTGTGTATATGTGTGTGACTGCGTATATGTGTGTGATAGTGCAGGGCTAATAAGTGTGTGTATGTGTGTGATACTGCAGGGCTAATAAGTGTGTGTATATGTGTGTGATACTGCAGGGCTAATAAGTGTGTGTATATGTGTGTGATACTGCAGGGCTAATAAGTGTGTGTATATGTGTGTGATACTGCAGGACTAATAAGTATGTGTATATGTGTGTAATACTGCAGGGCTAATAAGTGTCTGTATATGTGTGTGACTGTGTATATGTGTGTGATACTGCAGGGCTAATAAGTGTGTATATATGTGTGTGACTGTATATGTGTGTAATACTGCAGGGCTAATAAGTGTGTGTATATGTGTGTGATACTGCAGGGCTAATAAGTGTGTGTATATGTGTGTGACTGTGTATATGTGTGTGATAGTGCAGGGCTAATAAGTGTGTGTATATGTGTGTGACTGTGTATATGTGTGTGATACTGCAGGGCTAATAAGTGTGTGTATATGTGTGTGACTGTATATATGTGTGTAATACTGCAGGACTAATAAGTGTGTGTATGTATATATGTATGTGTGACTGTTTATATCATATGTGTGATACTGCAGGGCTAATAAGTGTGTGTATGTATATATGTATGTGTGATACTGCAGGGCTAATAAGTGTGTGTATATGTATGTGTGACTGTATATATGTGTGTAATACTGCAGGACTAATAAGTGTGTATGTATATGTGTGTGATACTGCAGGGCTAATAAGTGTGTATGTATATGTGTGTGATACTGCAGGACTAATAAGTGTGTGTATATGTGTGTAATACTGCAGGGCTAATAAGTATGTGTATATGTGTGTGACTGTGTATATGTGTGTGATACTGCAGGGCTAATAAGTGTGTGTATGTATATATGTATGTGTGATACTGCAGGGCTAATAAGTGTGTGTATATGTATGTGTGACTGTATATATGTGTGTAATACTGCAGGACTAATAAGTGTGTATGTATATGTGTGTGATACTGCAGGGCTAATAAGTGTGTGTGTATATGTATGTGTGACTGTATATATGTGTGTAATACTGCAGGGCTAATAAGTGTGTGTATATGTGTGTGATACTGCAGGGCTAATAAGTGTGTGTATATGTGTGTAATACTGCAGGGCTAATAAGTGTGTGTATATGTGTGTGACTGTGTATATGTGTGTAATACTGCAGGGCTAATAAGTGTGTGTATATGTGTGTGACTGTGTATATGTGTGTGATACTGCAGGGCTAATAAGTGTGTGTATATGTGTGTGACTGTGTATATGTGTGTAATACTGCAGGGCTAATAAGTGTGTGTATATGTGTGTGACTGTGTATATGTGTGTAATACTGCAGGGCTAATAAGTGTGTGTATATGTGTGTGATACTGCAGGACTAATAAGTGTGTGTATGTATATATGACTGTGTATATGTGTGTAATACTGCAGGGCTAATAAGTGTGTGTATGTATATATGTGTGTGATACTGCAGGGCTAATAAGTGTGTGTGTATATGTATGTGTGACTGTGTATATGTGTGTAATACTGCAGGGCTAATATGTGTGTGACTGTGTATATGTGTGTAATACTGCAGGGCTAATAAGTGTGTGTGTATATGTGTGTGACTGTGTATATGTGTGTGTAATACTGCAGGGCTAATAAGTGTGTGTATATGTGTGTGACTGTGTATATGTGTGTGATACTGCAGGGCTAATAAGTGTGTGTATATGTGTGTGACTGTGTATATGTGTGTGATACTGCAGGGCTAATAAGTGTGTGTATATGTGTGTGACTGTGTGTGATACTGCAGGACTAATAAGTGTGTGTATATGTGTGTGACTGTGTATATGTGTGTGATACTGCAGGGCTAATAAGTGTGTGTATATGTGTGTGATACTGCAGGACTAATAAGTGTGTGTATGTATATATGACTGTGTATATGTGTGTAATACTGCAGGACTAATAAGTGTGTGTGTATATGTATGTGTGACTGTATATATGTGTGTAATACTGCAGGGCTAATAAGTGTGTATATATGTGTGTGATACTGCAGGGCTAATAAGTGTGTGTGTATATGTATGTGTGACTGTATATATGTGTGTAATACTGCAGGACTAATAAGTGTGTGTGACTGTGTATATGTGTGTGATACTGCAGGGCTAATAAGTGTGTGTATATGTGTGTGACTGTGTATATGTGTGTGATACTGCAGGGCTAATAAGTGTGTGTATATGTGTGTGACTGTATATGTGTGTAATACTGCAGGGCTAATAAGTGTGTGTGACTGTGTATATGTGTGTGATACTGCAGGGCTAATAAGTGTGTGTATATGTGTGTGACTGTGTATATGTGTGTGATACTGCAGGGCTAATAAGTGTGTGTATATGTGTGTGACTGTGTATATGTGTGTGATACTGCAGGGCTAATAAGTGTGTGTGTGTGACTGTGTATATGTGTGTAATACTGCAGGGCTAATAAGTGTGTGTATATGTGTGACTGTGTATATGTGTGTGTGTATATGTGTGTAATACTGCAGGGCTAATAAGTGTGTGTATATGTGTGTAATACTGCAGGACTAATAAGTGTGTGTATATGTGTGTGACTGTGTATATGTGTGTGATACTGCAGGGCTAATAAGTGTGTGTGTATATATGTGTGTGTGTGATACTGCAGGGCTAATAAGTGTGTATGTATGTATGTGTGTGTGTGATACTGCAGGGCTAATAAGTGTGTGTGTATATGTATGTGTGACTGTGTATATGTGTGTGACTGTGTATATGTGTGTGATACTGCAGGGCTAATAAGTGTGTGTGTATATGTATGTGTGACTGTGTATATGTGTGTGACTGTGTATATGTGTGTGATACTGCAGGGCTAATAAGTGTGTGTATATGTGTGTGACTGTGTATATGTGTGTGATACTGCAGGGCTAATAAGTGTGTGTATGTGTGTGACTGTGTATATGTGTGTGATACTGCAGGACTAATAAGTGTGTGTATATGTGTGTGACTGTGTATATGTGTGTAATACTGCAGGGGCTAATAAGTGTGTGTATATGTGTGTGACTGTGTATATGTGTGTAATACTGCAGGGCTAATAAGTGTGTGACTATGTGTGTGACTGTGTATATGTGTGTAATACTGCAGGGCTAATAAGTGTGTGTATATGTGTGTGATACTGCAGGGCTAATAAGTGTGTGTATATGTGTGTGATACTGCAGGGCTAATAAGTGTGTGTATATGTGTGTGACTGTGTATATGTGTGTGATACTGCACGGCTAATAAGTGTGTGTATGTGTGTGACTGTGTATATGTGTGTGATACTGCAGGACTAATAAGTGTGTGTATATGTGTGTGATACTGCAGGGCTAATAAGTGTGTGTATATGTGTGTGATACTGCAGGACTAATAAGTATGTGTATATGTGTGTAATACTGCAGGGCTAATAAGTGTCTGTATATGTGTGTGACTGTGTATATGTGTGTGATACTGCAGGGCTAATAAGTGTGTGTGACTGTATATGTGTGTAATACTGCAGGGCTAATAAGTGTGTGTATATGTGTGTGATACTGCAGGGCTAATAAGTGTGTGTGTATATGTATGTGTGACTGTGTATATGTGTGTGACTGCGTATATGTGTGTGATAGTGCAGGGCTAATAAGTGTGTGTATGTGTGTGATACTGCAGGGCTAATAAGTGTGTGTATATGTGTGTGATACTGCAGGGCTAATAAGTGTGTGTATATGTGTGTGATACTGCAGGGCTAATAAGTGTGTGTATATGTGTGTGATACTGCAGGACTAATAAGTATGTGTATATGTGTGTAATACTGCAGGGCTAATAAGTGTCTGTATATGTGTGTGACTGTGTATATGTGTGTGATACTGCAGGGCTAATAAGTGTGTATATATGTGTGTGACTGTATATGTGTGTAATACTGCAGGGCTAATAAGTGTGTGTATATGTGTGTGATACTGCAGGGCTAATAAGTGTGTGTATATGTGTGTGACTGTGTATATGTGTGTGATTGTGCAGGGCTAATAAGTGTGTGTATATGTGTGTGACTGTGTATATGTGTGTGATACTGCAGGGCTAATAAGTGTGTGTATATGTGTGTGACTGTATATATGTGTGTAATACTGCAGGACTAATAAGTGTGTGTATGTATATATGTATGTGTGACTGTTTATATCATATGTGTGATACTGCAGGGCTAATAAGTGTGTGTATGTATATATGTATGTGTGATACTGCAGGGCTAATAAGTGTGTGTATATGTATGTGTGACTGTATATATGTGTGTAATACTGCAGGACTAATAAGTGTGTATGTATATGTGTGTGATACTGCAGGGCTAATAAGTGTGTATGTATATGTGTGTGATACTGCAGGACTAATAAGTGTGTGTATATGTGTGTAATACTGCAGGGCTAATAAGTATGTGTATATGTGTGTGACTGTGTATATGTGTGTGATACTGCAGGGCTAATAAGTGTGTGTATGTATATATGTATGTGTGATACTGCAGGGCTAATAAGTGTGTGTATATGTATGTGTGACTGTATATATGTGTGTAATACTGCAGGACTAATAAGTGTGTATGTATATGTGTGTGATACTGCAGGGCTAATAAGTGTGTGTGTATATGTATGTGTGACTGTATATATGTGTGTAATACTGCAGGGCTAATAAGTGTGTGTATATGTGTGTGATACTGCAGGGCTAATAAGTGTGTGTATATGTGTGTAATACTGCAGGGCTAATAAGTGTGTGTATATGTGTGTGACTGTGTATATGTGTGTAATACTGCAGGGCTAATAAGTGTGTGTATATGTGTGTGACTGTGTATATGTGTGTGATACTGCAGGGCTAATAAGTGTGTGTATATGTGTGTGACTGTGTATATGTGTGTAATACTGCAGGGCTAATAAGTGTGTGTATATGTGTGTGACTGTGTATATGTGTGTAATACTGCAGGGCTAATAAGTGTGTGTATATGTGTGTGATACTGCAGGACTAATAAGTGTGTGTATGTATATATGACTGTGTATATGTGTGTAATACTGCAGGACTAATAAGTGTGTGTATGTATATATGTGTGTGATACTGCAGGGCTAATAAGTGTGTGTGTATATGTATGTGTGACTGTATATATGTGTGTAATACTGCAGGGCTAATATGTGTGTGACTGTGTATATGTGTGTAATACTGCAGGGCTAATAAGTGTGTGTGTATATGTGTGTGACTGTGTATATGTGTGTGTAATACTGCAGGGCTAATAAGTGTGTGTATATGTGTGTGACTGTGTATATGTGTGTGATACTGCAGGGCTAATAAGTGTGTGTATATGTGTGTGACTGTGTATATGTGTGTGATACTGCAGGGCTAATAAGTGTGTGTATATGTGTGTGACTGTGTGTGATACTGCAGGACTAATAAGTGTGTGTATATGTGTGTGACTGTGTATATGTGTGTGATACTGCAGGGCTAATAAGTGTGTGTATATGTGTGTGATACTGCAGGACTAATAAGTGTGTGTATGTATATATGACTGTGTATATGTGTGTAATACTGCAGGACTAATAAGTGTGTGTGTATATGTATGTGTGACTGTATATATGTGTGTAATACTGCAGGGCTAATAAGTGTGTATATATGTGTGTGATACTGCAGGGCTAATAAGTGTGTGTGTATATGTATGTGTGACTGTATATATGTGTGTAATACTGCAGGACTAATAAGTGTGTGTGACTGTGTATATGTGTGTGATACTGCAGGGCTAATAAGTGTGTGTATATGTGTGTGACTGTGTATATGTGTGTGATACTGCAGGGCTAATAAGTGTGTGTATATGTGTGTGACTGTATATGTGTGTAATACTGCAGGGCTAATAAGTGTGTGTGACTGTGTATATGTGTGTGATACTGCAGGGCTAATAAGTGTGTGTATATGTGTGTGACTGTGTATATGTGTGTGATACTGCAGGGCTAATAAGTGTGTGTATATGTGTGTGACTGTGTATATGTGTGTGATACTGCAGGGCTAATAAGTGTGTGTGTGTGACTGTGTATATGTGTGTAATACTGCAGGGCTAATAAGTGTGTGTATATGTGTGACTGTGTATATGTGTGTGTGTATATGTGTGTAATACTGCAGGGCTAATAAGTGTGTGTATATGTGTGTAATACTGCAGGACTAATAAGTGTGTGTATATGTGTGTGACTGTGTATATGTGTGTAATACTGCAGGGCTAATAAGTGTATGTATATGTGTGTGACTGTGTATATGTGTGTGATACTGCAGGGCTAATAAGTGTATGTATATGTGTGTGACTGTGTATATGTGTGTAATACTGCAGGGCTAATAAGTGTGTGTATATGTGTGTGATACTGCAGGGCTAATAAGTGTGTGTATATGTGTGTGATACTGCAGGGCTAATAAGTGTGTGTATATGTGTGTGATACTGCAGGGCTAATAAGTGTGTCTGACTGTGTATATGTGTGTGACTGTGTGTAATACTGCAGGGCTAATAAGTGTGTGTGACTGTGTATATGTGTGTGACTGTGTGTAATACTGCAGGGCTAATAAGTGTGTGTGACTGTGTGTAATACTGCAGGACTAATAAGTGTGTGTATATGTGTGTGACTGTGTATATGTGTGTAATACTGCAGGGCTAATAAGTGTGTGTATATGTGTGTGACTGTGTATATGTGTGTAATACTGCAGGGCTAATAAGTGTGTGTGACTGTGTATATGTGTGTAATACTGCAGGGCTAATAAGTGTGTGTATATGTGTGTGACTGTGTATATGTATGTGATACTGCAGGGCTAATAAATGTATGTATATGTGTGTAATACTGCAGGGCTAATAAATGTATGTATATGTGTGTAATACTGCAGGGCTAATAAGTGTATGTATATGTGTGTAATACTGCAGGGCTAATAAGTGTATGTATATGTGTGTAATACTGCAGGGCTAATAAGTGTGTGTATATGTGTGTGATACTGCAGGGCTAATAAGTGTGTGTATATGTGTGTGACTGTGTATATGTGTGTAATACTGCAGGGCTAATAAGTGTGTGTATATGTGTGTGATACTGCAGGGCTAATAAATGTATGTATATGTGTGTGACTGTGTATATGTGTGTGATACTGCAGGGCTAATAAGTGTGTGTATATGTGTGTGACTGTGTATATGTGTGTGATACTGCAGGACTAATGTGTGTGTATATGTGTATATGTGTGTAATACTGCAGGGCTAATAAGTGTGTGACTATGTGTGTGACTGTGTATATGTGTGTAATACTGCAGGGCTAATAAGTGTGTGTATATGTGTGTGACTGTGTATATGTGTGTGATACTGCAGGACTAATGTGTGTGTATATGTGTATATGTGTGTAATACTGCAGGGCTAATAAGTGTGTGACTATGTGTGTGACTGTGTATATGTGTGTAATACTGCAGGGCTAATAAGTGTGTGTATATGTGTGTGATACTGCAGGGCTAATAAATGTATGTATATGTGTGTGACTGTGTATATGTGTGTGATACTGCAGGGCTAATAAGTGTGTGTGACTGTGTGTGATACTGCAGGGCTAATAAGTGTGTGTATATGTGTGTGACTGTGTATATGTGTGTAATACTGCAGGGCTAATAAGTGTGTGTATATGTGTGTGACTGTGTATATGTGTGTGATACTGCAGGACTAATAAGTGTGTGTATATGTGTGTGATACTGCAGGGCTAATAAGTGTGTGTGACTGTGTGTGATACTGCAGGGCTAATAAGTGTGTGTATATGTGTGTGACTGTGTATATGTGTGTGATACTGCAGGGCTAATAAGTGTGTGTATGTATATATGTATGTGTGATACTGCAGGGCTAATAAGTGTGTGTATATGTATGTGTGACTGTATATATGTGTGTAATACTGCAGGACTAATAAGTGTGTATGTATATGTGTGTGATACTGCAGGGCTAATAAGTGTGTGTGACTGTGTATATGTGTGTGATACTGCAGGGCTAATAAGTGTGTGTATATGTGTGTAATACTGCAGGGCTAATAAGTGTGTGTATATGTGTGTGACTGTGTATATGTGTGTAATACTGCAGGGCTAATAAGTGTGTGTATATGTGTGTGACTGTGTATATGTGTGTGATACTGCAGGGCTAATAAGTGTGTGTATATGTGTGTGACTGTGTATATGTGTGTAATACTGCAGGGCTAATAAGTGTGTGTATATGTGTGTGACTGTGTATATGTGTGTAATACTGCAGGGCTAATAAGTGTGTGTATATGTGTGTGACTGTGTATATGTGTGTGATACTGCAGGGCTAATAAGTGTGTGTATATGTGTGTGACTGTGTATATGTGTGTAATACTGCAGGGCTAATAAGTGTGTGTATATGTGTGTGACTGTGTATATGTGTGTAATACTGCAGGGCTAATAAGTGTGTGTATATGTGTGTGATACTGCAGGACTAATAAGTGTGTGTATGTATATATGACTGTGTATATGTGTGTAATACTGCAGGACTAATAAGTGTGTGTATGTATATATGTGTGTGATACTGCAGGGCTAATAAGTGTGTGTGTATATGTATGTGTGACTGTATATATGTGTGTAATACTGCAGGGCTAATATGTGTGTGACTGTGTATATGTGTGTAATACTGCAGGGCTAATAAGTGTGTGTGTATATGTGTGTGACTGTGTATATGTGTGTGTAATACTGCAGGGCTAATAAGTGTGTGTATATGTGTGTGACTGTGTATATGTGTGTGATACTGCAGGGCTAATAAGTGTGTGTATATGTGTGTGACTGTGTATATGTGTGTGATACTGCAGGGCTAATAAGTGTGTGTATATGTGTGTGACTGTGTGTGATACTGCAGGACTAATAAGTGTGTGTATATGTGTGTGACTGTGTATATGTGTGTGATACTGCAGGGCTAATAAGTGTGTGTATATGTGTGTGATACTGCAGGACTAATAAGTGTGTGTGTATATGTATGTGTGACTGTATATATGTGTGTAATACTGCAGGGCTAATAAGTGTGTATATATGTGTGTGATACTGCAGGGCTAATAAGTGTGTGTGTATATGTATGTGTGACTGTATATATGTGTGTAATACTGCAGGACTAATAAGTGTGTGTGACTGTGTATATGTGTGTGATACTGCAGGGCTAATAAGTGTGTGTGTATATGTATGTGTGACTGTATATATGTGTGTAATACTGCAGGACTAATAAGTGTGTGTGACTGTGTATATGTGTGTGATACTGCAGGGCTAATAAGTGTGTATATGTGTGTGACTGTGTATATGTGTGTAATACTGCAGGGCTAATAAGTGTGTGTGACTGTGTATATGTGTGTGATACTGCAGGGCTAATAAGTGTGTGTATATGTGTGTGACTGTGTATATGTGTGTGATACTGCAGGGCTAATAAGTGTGTGTATATGTGTGTGACTGTGTATATGTGTGTGATACTGCAGGGCTAATAAGTGTGTGTGTGTGACTGTGTATATGTGTGTAATACTGCAGGGCTAATAAGTGTGTGTATATGTGTGTGATACTGCAGGGCTAATAAGTGTGTGTATATGTGTGTAATACTGCAGGGCTAATAAGTGTGTGTATATGTGTGTAATACTGCAGGACTAATAAGTGTGTGTATATGTGTGTGACTGTGTATATGTGTGTAATACTGCAGGGCTAATAAGTGTATGTATATGTGTGTGACTGTGTATATGTGTGTGATACTGCAGGGCTAATAAGTGTATGTATATGTGTGTGACTGTGTATATGTGTGTGATACTGCAGGGCTAATAAGTGTGTGTATATGTGTGTGATACTGCAGGGCTAATAAGTGTGTGTATATGTGTGTGATACTGCAGGGCTAATAAGTGTGTGTATATGTGTGTGATACTGCAGGGCTAATAAGTGTGTGTATATGTGTGTGACTGTGTATATGTGTGTAATACTGCAGGGCTAATAAGTGTGTGTGACTGTGTATATGTGTGTAATACTGCAGGGCTAATAAGTGTGTGTATATGTGTGTGACTGTGTATATGTATGTGATACTGCAGGGCTAATAAATGTATGTATATGTGTGTAATACTGCAGGGCTAATAAATGTATGTATATGTGTGTAATACTGCAGGGCTAATAAGTGTATGTATATGTGTGTAATACTGCAGGGCTAATAAGTGTATGTATATGTGTGTAATACTGCAGGGCTAATAAGTGTGTGTATATGTGTGTGATACTGCAGGGCTAATAAGTGTGTGTATATGTGTGTGACTGTGTATATGTGTGTAATACTGCAGGGCTAATAAGTGTGTGTATATGTGTGTGATACTGCAGGGCTAATAAATGTATGTATATGTGTGTGACTGTGTATATGTGTGTGATACTGCAGGGCTAATAAGTGTGTGTGACTGTGTGTGATACTGCAGGGCTAATAAGTGTGTGTATATGTGTGTGACTGTGTATATGTGTGTAATACTGCAGGGCTAATAAGTGTGTGTATATGTGTGTGACTGTGTATATGTATGTGATACTGCAGGGCTAATAAGTGTGTGTATATGTGTGTGACTGTGTATATGTGTGTGATACTGCAGGACTAATAAGTGTGTGTATATGTGTGTGATACTGCAGGGCTAATAAGTGTGTGTGACTGTGTGTGATACTGCAGGGCTAATAAGTGTGTGTATATGTGTGTGACTGTGTATATGTGTGTGATACTGCAGGGCTAATAAGTGTGTGTGACTGTGTGTGATACTGCAGGGTCTAATAAGTTAGTGTGTATATGTGTGTGACATGTGTATATGTGTGTAATACTGCA